>NW_026869269.1:111606-182667 GCF_020745735.1 Hemiscyllium ocellatum | reverse complement strand
ATGGAGATTGCACACCCTTCCCATGTCTGTGTGTGTTTCCACCCACAATCCAGAGATGTGCAGCTCAGGTGAATTAGACATGCTAAATTGTAACATAGTGTTAGGCTGCATTAGTCAGGAGTAAATGTAAGGAAATAGGGTCTGGGTTGGTTAATTTTCAGAGGGTCGGTACGGACTTGTTGGGCCGAAAGACATGTTTCCACGCTGTAGGGAATCTTGTCTTTTGGCAATATCTGCAAAGCTACCTACCTTAGTGTCGTCTGCAAATTTACTAGCCAATCCTTCTACGCCCACATCCAGATCATTTATAAAAATGACAAACAAAAGTAGCTCCAAAACAGAAGCTTGCAGACACTGCTGGTAACTGAGCTCCAAATGAATATTTCGATTTGTCACTACCCTCTGTCTTCATTCAGCTAGCCAACTTCTGATTAAACCGCTGAAACAACTTCAGTCCTGAAATTCCATATTTTGTGCAATAGCCAACCATGTGGAACCTTATCAAAAGGCTTACTGATGTCCAATCCCTCGTAACGTTTTCCTAGACCTTACACACAACCGAATTAAGGCTCATTGGTCTATAATTACCAAGGTTGGCCCAAATTCTCTTCTTAAGGAGGGAACAAAATTTGCTATCCTCCAAATGGCAGTACTCCTATCAACATTGATGACATAAAGATAAACACCAAGGCTCTGCAATATCCTCCCTGGCTTCCCAGAGAATCTGGGGTCAATCCCACCCAGCCCAAGGGTCTTGTCTATTTTAAGATATTACAAAAATTGTGAAAACCTCCTCTTTGCCAACTGCAATCCTATCTAATCTAATAGACGGTATCTCGGATATTCTCACTGACATTGACCATTTTCACCAGGTGTGGCCTTACCAGTTTCTTGTACAGCTGAAGCATGACCTCATGGCTCTGAAACTCAATCTCCTACCAATAAATGCCAACACACCATATGTCCTCTTAACAACCCTGTCAACGTGGGTTGCAACTTTCAGGGATTTATGCACTTGGGACGCTAAGAACTCTTGTTCATCTACACTGCCAAGAATTTTACCATTAGCCCAGAACTCTGCATTCCTGTAACTTCTTCTGAAGTGAACTATCTCGCACTTTTCTGCATTAACTCCATTTGCCACTTCATCAGTGAATACTGATGAAGGGAAAGTAACCCTTTTTCCAGGTTGAGTTCCTGTTGTCCCTGCTCTGCCCAGCTGCCCAGGCCATTGATATCCTCTTGCAGGTTACAGATACCCTACTCACCTTTTACCACCCTGCCAAGTTTCATGCCATCTGTGAAATTCTTTATCATATTCTCTGAATTTAAGTCTAAATGATTCATCTACGCAACAGATAGCAAGCTCTGTGAAACCCCACTGGAAACAGACTTCCTGTCACTGAAACATCTCTCAAGGAACTTATCAATTTTATTTAGAAGTCTGAACCCCCAGTCAAGCCACAATGTTCCTGGAAAATATAAATTTCCTGGATGGATGCTGTAATTAAGTTGGTACAAGACAACAGGCATAACTTAGCAAAATATGTTTTTTTTTCCCCAATATAGCTGACACAGACTTCCTGAGACACAATAAGTTATAACATTAAACATACTTCTTACAGACTGGAAAAGTGACCACTCATGGATTTCCACACATATTCACAAAATTGGAATATTTCTCCACCATATTGTTGCTACCTTTTTATTACTGAGATATGAGAAAATGAATATTTATTTCAATAAAATGTGGAGCTGGAAAGGCCCAGCAGGTGCTACAGCATCAGAGAAGCAGGCAAGTCCTGATGCAGCATCCTGACCTAAAACATCGCCTTTCCTGCTCCTCTGATCCTGTCTGACTGCTCGACCTTTCCTGTTCCACATTTCATCCTCTCTGACTTCTAACATCTGCACTACATATTATCTCCAATAAATATTTATCTGTTTGTTAACTGATCAGATAAAAAATTTTGGATGTCAAATTCAAATTAAAATATAACAGCTTATATAATGTACATGACAACAGCATCCACTGATCACTCTCCCATCGATTATCCCCTGACCATATGTGGCCTTAATCTGCGAAGACCACATCCATTTGCAAGTAATTAATTCCTTCATGATTTTCATGTTTTCCTCATTACTGGTTAGCTGTAACTTTTTATTATCAGTTTTGAAACTAGTCTCTGTTTGCAATGTCCCTCTTCTCTCTCATTTCAGACTTCACAGCCTCTTGCTCCCTCAACCACCCTGTCTCAGTTTTTTTTAACTCTTTCTCTGTCTCTCTCTTTCTCTCTTTCTCCCTCCTCGTCTCTTGCAGTATCACTCTCCCTCTTTCATTTCCATCTTTCCTCTCTCTCTACCACCCTCTCGGGGTTTTGAACTCTTTCCCTCGCTCTCCAATATCGTTCTCTCTGTCTCTTTCTCTCCCTCCCACTCTGCAGTGTCATTCTCTGTTTTCCATTTGCCTCCTTCCTGTCTCACCTGTCCTCTTGTGGCCTCTCCTTATTCCCCATCCCAATGGTTTCTCAGTCCCCCTCAGCACCATTGTGTCAGCACCATCTCCTGACAGATTTCTTATGGCCTCCCCATAATTTCCCAATCCCAACATAGTCTCCTTTTCTCAAGTGGGATTACTTGGAACTTCCCTCTTGCCCCTACAACATTCCTGGACCTGTCTGCTATGGCTGGCTTGGCTCCTCCCTCTGGCTCTCCCTCCCAGACATGGTCTCCATCCACCTGCTCCAAGCCCACAACCCATCTTCCCCCCAGAGAGACCCTGACTGGCAGCAATTACTGAACTGCATACTGGACCTGCATCCAAACCCCACTCACCAATCACAAGTTGTTTCTCTCTTGCATTTGTCACTGATCAGCTCATCAGTAAACCTATCAACAGCCAGAATGCAGAGAAGCAGCCTATGTTTGAAGGAGCATCTGCTTCCCATTCTCACCAGCATCTGGGGACTTCTGCAAAATTAAAACCAGCGTATCAGCTATCTCATTCAGCATTCCCTTGAAAACCTTTGGATGCATTTTGTCAGAATCTGGTATAAGTCAGTCTTTAGTTCAAATAATTTTCTGAGCAACCATTCATCATGATTGTCACTGTTTTTAGATCATACCTTCCTTTCAAGATTTGAAAATCACTGTCAGTCTCGTAAATTGCTAACATTGATTTTATTAAGGTGTAACTTTACTCTCAGCTGAAATTAACATGTTCTTGTTAATCTTCCTTTCTCAAAGTTAACACAGTGACAATAGTGATTCTGTCACAGAGAAAATGTGATCTTTCTGAATGTATCACTCGCTACTTGGTGGCCATGGCAGCAGTGGACTTATTGCTCATGATCATTGATTTGACATTGAGACACATTCCAATTATATATAAAAACTGAATTTACATTTCTGAAGACCGTCCCCGTGTGTAACATCCATGCCATCCTGGTTTTTGCAGCTGTGGATTGCTCTGTCTGGTTCACTGTCGCTTTCACTTTTGATCGATTTGTGGCCAATTGTTGTCAAAAGATGAAAGGCAAATATTGCACTGAGAAAACAGCAGCCGTGGTTCTGGGAACAATAACTGTGCTCAGCTGTTTAAAGAACATTTCCTGGTATTTCACGTTACATCCTTGGTATAAGCTGAGAAATAACCCTTGGTTTTGTGTGATGAAAAAATACATCATGTTATCTCCGTCTGGGGATCGATCGAGCTGATTCACTATATTCTGACCCCAGCACTCCCATTTGTTCTGGTTCTGCTGCTGAATTCTTTCACTGGGAGGTACATTTTAGTGGTCAGCAGAGCCCGCAGGAGACTTCAGTCTGACAGCAGGGGGCAGCATTCCGAAGACCGACACTTGGAGAGCCGAAGAAAATCCATCACTTTAATGTTTCTTATCTCAGTGAATTTTATCCTATTATGGTCAATATTTCTGGTGTATTCTGTGTGGAAACGAATGTATCGTTTGGGTTTCAAGGCTATCGTTTTCCCTTACATTTTACGAGATGTAGGCTTCATTCTCCAGCTCCTGATTTGCTGCACAAAACACATGTATATATGCCATGACCCAGACTAAGTTCAGAGAACAGCTGAAGAACATGGTAACATACCCTTTTGCACGATTAGTGAAATTTATGAAAAGATGAGATGGATTGATGCATTCTGGGATCAAAAACTATTTGGTTGGGGAATTGTTGGGTTAAATGTTTTCATAATGAAGCGCGTAACAGGCCACCAGGAATGGTCAGTTTTACGTTTTATTCCTCTAATTTCCCATGTAACACAAGCAGTCGGTCTGCACCAGTTCCTTGTCTGATGAAGGTGTAAAAGGTACATAGAACATAGAACATCACAGCGCAGTACAGGCTCTTCGGTCCTCACTCGCCGCCCTGTCATACTAATCTGAAGCCCATCCCACCTACACTATTCCATGTATATCCATTTACTTGTCCAATGAAAACTTAAATGCACTTAAACTTGGCGAATCTACTACCAATGCAGGCAATGCATTCCATACCCTTACTACTCTCTGAGTGAAGAAACTACCTCTGACATCTGTCTTACACCTAATCTCCCCTCACTTTAAAGTTGTGTCTCCTTGCGTTTGCCGTCCCCATAATTGTAAAAAGGCTCTCCCTGTCCACCCTATCTAACCCTCTGATTATCTTGTATGTCTCTATTAAGTCACCTCTCAACCTTCTTCTCTCTAACGAGAACAGCCTCAAGGCCCTCAGCCTTTTCTCATACGACATTCCTTCCATACCAGGCAACATTCTAGTAAATCTCCTCTGCACCTTTCCAAAGTTTCCACATCCTTCTAATAATGCCGTCCCAGAACTGTACACAATACTCCAAGTTTGGCCATACCAGAGCTTTGTACAGCTATAGCATAACCTCCTGGTTCTGGAACTCAATCCCTCTTATTAATAAAGGCCAAAACACTGTATGCCTTCTTAACAACCTGTCAATCTGGGTGGCAACTTTCAGGGATCTGTGTACATGGGCACCAAGATCTCTCTGCTCATCTGCACTCCTAAGAATCCTACCATTAGCCCAGTACTTTGCATTCCGATTACTCCGGCCAAAGTGTATCACCTCACACTTGTCCACATTAAACTCAATTTGCCACCTCTCAGCCCAGCTCTGCTTCCTATCTATGTCTCTCTGCAACCTACTACATCCTTTGTCACTGTCCACAACTCCACCAACTTTAGTGCTGTCCGCCAATTTACTAACCCACCCTTCTAAGCCCTGATCCAGGTCATTTATAAAAATGATGAAGAGCAGTGGACCCAACACCGACCATTGCGGAACGCTGCTAGTAACTGGACACCAAGCTGAACATGTTCTATCAACTACAACCCTCTGTTTTCTTCCAGCAAACCAATTGCTGATCCAAACTGCTATGTCTCCCACAATCCCATTCCTTCTCATTTTGTATAATAGCCTACTGTGGGGAACCTTATCAAACGCCTTGCTGAAATCCATATACACCACATCAACCGGTTTACTCTCATCCACCTGTTCAGTCACTTTGTCAAAAATCTCAATAAATTCCTTAGGCAGGACCTACCCTTCACAAAACCGTTCTGAATGTCCCTGATCAGATTATTATTTTGAAGATGGTTATAAATCCTATCTCTTATAACTTTTTCAAACACTTTACCAACAATTGAAGTGAGGCTCACTGGTCTGTAATTACCAGAGTTGTCTCTACTAACCTTTTTGAACAAGGGAACCACATTTGCTATCCTCCAGTCCTCAGGCACTATTCCTTTAGACAATGATGATTTGAAGATTAATGCCAATGGCTCGGCAATTTCTTCCCTTGCTTCCCTGAGGATCCTGGATAGATCCCATCCAGCCCAGGGGACTTGTCTATTTTCACACTCTGCGGTATTTCTAATACCTCTTCCTTGTGAACCTCAATCTCTTCTATTCTAGATGCAAATATCTCTGCATCTTCCTCACCAACATTTTCATTTTCTATAGTGAACACGGTCAAAAAAATATTTATTTCGTGCTTCCCCTATTTCCTCTGTCTCCACACACATCTTTCCACTATTATCCGTGATTGGCACTACTTTTACTTTCGTCATTCTTTTATTCCTGACATAACTATTGAAAGCCTTAGTGTTAACCCTGATCCTATCCACCAAAAACTTCTCATATCCCCTCCAGATCATTCCGAGTTCTCTTTTTAGGTCTTTCCTGACTTCCTTGCAACCCTCAAGCACCTTAATTGAGTTTTCACACTTTTTCCTAACATAAGCCTTCATCTTCTCCTTGACCAGAAATTCCACTTCCTTAGTAAAGCAAGCCTCAGGCATTCTATATCATCCTCCCTGCCTGAGAAGTATATACTTATCTAGGACACACAGGAGCTTTTCCTTGAATAAGCTCCATATTTTTAATGTGCTGATCCCCTGCAGTTTCCTTCCTCATTCTACGCTTCCTAAATCTTTCCTAGTTGGATTGTAATTGCCTTTTCTCCTGCTGTAACTCTCGCTAGGTGTAGTACACCTATCCCTTTCCATCACTGAAGTAAACCCTACAGAAGTGTGATCACTGTCTCCAAAGTGCTCACCTACTACCAAATCTAACACATGGCTAGGCTTGTTATCCAGTACTAAATCTAAAGTGGCTTCGCCCCTTGTTGGCCTGTCTACATACTGACTCAAAGCCTTCCGCTTCTTCCTTTCCTGCTGTACCAACCAGTACCCTTCCACTGACACTCTCCTTTGACTGACTGAACTGGTCCTCAACCTGAACAACTTCTCTTTCCAATCCTCTCACTTCCTCCAAACCAAAGGAGTTGCCGTGGGCACCGGCATGGGCCCCAGCTATGCCTGCCTCTTCATAGGATATGTGGAACAGTCCATCTTCCGCAACTGCACTGGCACCACACCCCACCTTTTCCTCCGCTACATCGATGACTGTATCGGCGCTGCCTCGTGCTCCCACGAGGAGGTTGAACAGTTCATACTTTACCAACACCTTCCACCCCGACCTCAAATTCACCTGGACTGTCTCAGACTCCTCCCTCCCCTTCCTAGACCTTCCCATTTCTATCTCGGGCAACCGAATTGACACGGGCATCTACTATAAATCGACTGACTCCCACAGCTACCTAGACTACACCTCCTCCCAACCTGCCCCCCCCGTAAAAACGCCATCCTATATTCCCGATTCCTTCGTCTCCGCCGCATCTGGTCCCAGGAGGACCAGTTCCAATACTGTACAGCCCAGATGGCCTCCTTCAAAGGACCGCAGATTCCCCCCAGACGTGACCGACGATGCCCTCCACCGCATCTTCTCCACTTTCCGTTCCTCTGCCCTTGAGCCCCGCCCCTCCAACCGCCACCAGGACAGAACCCCACTGGTTCTCACCTACCACCCGACCAACCTCCATATACAGCGTATCATCCGCCGTCATTTCCACCAACTACAAACAGACACCACCACCAGGGATATATTTCCCTCACCTCCCCTATCAGCGTTCCAAAAAGACCACTCCCTTCGTGACTCCCTCATCAGGTCTACAACCCTCACCACCCAACCTCCACTCCCGCCACCTTCCCCTGCAACCGCAAGAAATGCAAAACTTGTGCCCACACCTCCTCCCTTACTTCTCTCCAAGGGCCCAAGCGATCCTTCCATCTCAGCCACAAATTCACCTGTACCTCCACACACATCATCAATTGCATCCGCTGCACCCGATGCGGCCTCCTCTATATTGGGGAGACAGGCCGCCTACTTGCGGAATGTTTCAGAGAACAGCTCTGGGACACCCGGACCAACCAACCCAACCACCCCGTGGCTCAACACTTTAAATCCCCCTCCCACTCCACCAAGGACATGCTCAATCGCCAGACCATAACAACACGATAGTTGGAGGAAGAGCACCTCATCTTCCGCCTGGGAACCCTCCAACCACAAGGGATAAAATCAGATTTCTACAGTTTCCTCATTTCCCCTCCCCCCACCTTGTCTCAATCGAATCCCTCGAACTCAGCACCGCCTTCCTAACCTGCAATCTTCTTCCTGACCTCTCCGCCCCACCCCACTCCGGCCTATCACACTTACCTTGACCTCCTTCCACCCATCGCATCTCCATCGCCCCTCTCCCAAGTCCCTCCTCCGTATCTTTTATCTTAGCCTGCTGGACACACTTTCCTCATTCCTGAAGAAGGGCTTATGCCTGAAACATCGAATTTCCTGTTATTTGGATGCTGCCTGACCTGCTGCGCTTTTCCAACAACACATCTTCAGCTGTCTCCATACTGGGTCAGGAAGCCCTCCTGCACACACTGGACAAAAACTGACCCATCTCTGGTACTCATACTGTAATGATCCCAGTCAATATTTGGATAGTTGAGGTCCCCATGACAACTACCCTGTGTCTCTCACTCCTATCGAGAATCATCTTTGCTATCCTTTCCTCTACATCTCTGTGACCTTCGAGGCCTATAGAAAGCTCCCAGCATGGTGACTTCTCCTTTCCTGTTTCTAACCTCAATCCATACTACCTCAATTAACGAGTTCCCAAACATCCTTTCTACAACTGTAATATTGTCCTTGACCAACAATGCCGCACCGCCCCCTCTTTGAACATCTTCTCTGTTCTTACTGAAACATCTGAATCTCAGAACCTGCAACAGCCATTTCTGTCCCTGCTCTATCCATGTCTCCTTCATGGCCACAGCATCGAAGTCGCAGGTACCAACCCATGCTGCCAGTTCACCCACTTTATTTCGGATGCTCCTCACATTGAAGTACACACACTTCAAACCAGGTTCTCGCTTGCCAGTGTCAGACACTTGATTTGGGAACTCCCTACTCTCATCCCCCTGCTGTGTTAGTTTAAATCCACCTTAATAGCTTTCGCGAATTCCGCCCCCCTCCCCAGGATATTGGTACCCCTCTGGTTTAGATGAAGACCATCCTGCTTGTAGAGGTCCCACCTACTGCACAAAGAGCTCCAATTATCCACAAACCCGAAATCCACCCTCCTGCACCATTGCTGTAGCCACATGTTAAACTCCTTTCTCTCCCTATTCCTCACCTCACTTGCACGTGGCACGGGCAGCAAACCAAAGAAAACAACTCTGTTTGTCCGAGTTCGAAGCTTCCAACCTAGCTCACTGAATTTCTGCCTCAAGTCCCCATCTCTCTTCTGACCTATGTTGCTGGTGCCAATATGGACCATGACTTGGTTCTGCTCTCCCTCCCCCGGAAGGATCCCAAAAACAAGATCAGAGACTGTATCTTTAAGAGGGTTAATTGCCTTAAGAACTACCTAACCCAGCACCAAGATACCTATGTAGCATTGGGTCAAGCTTCTAGATTAGTTAAGGTACCTGGAGATGACAAAACAAATTCAAATTCAGCCAATCCTTTGAAATCATTCTCCAAAATACCAATCTCCAATCAAGTTTGCATTAGCATTTTGACAATATTAGCACACATGAAACGATCCTATGTTTCAGAATATAAAACCTGAAAAAAAATGAACATTTAGAGGAGAACTGCCAAGACACCAACATATGCAGACTGCACGGAGAATAGCTCTCTTAAAGATACATCAGCCCTTTTACCTTCATAACACCTCCCCACTGAAGAAAACAAATGAAAAAGTGGCTTTATTTTTCTATTCTTTAAACCAATTACCTTAACATAACGATAACGTTAATTAAAGTTCATCATAACTTCCTCCTGAGTTTTGGTTTCTGTTTTGATGACAATTCAACTGTGACCAATCAATTTAGACCAAACACTCAGCCCTTCAAAGCCAATCGAATTTAAAATCTGATGATATTGACAGCCTGAAACCAATCCAATGATAGGAATTTCAGGTGGAATCAAGGGATAAAAACAATTGTTTTTCAACATTGAGGAGAAAGTGAACCAACAACACTGAACAGTTCTGAAAGAAATCTCAGAACGTACCCATTATCAAAGGTACAAAGGAATTTTATACTAAGATACTCACAGTTCAAACAGCTCAGTGGGAAACAGCAGAATTAAAAGGATGGAAGTAACCAGCACATTCAGAAGACCAGCAGGAAAGCAACATTTCCTGCTGTATGGACTTTGTGAGATGAAATTAATTTAATGTTTCATAATTGTGTCATTGAAGCAGCATTTTAATTGGATTGGGATCAGACAGGGAAAACGGGATTGGGTTTGTTCATCATTTTTGTTTGGTGTTCACTAAATTGAGTTAGAAGATTGAATGGTAAGGTTTTTATTTACAGAGTGGAAATCAGTGGATTTCTGTCACCCAGATGTGGTGAAAGAGGCAAAGCTGGTAGTATTAGTGGAAGTAGTAAAGTGAACCTCAATAGAGGTCAAGGAGCTGCAGGAGAGTGCACAGAATACACAGGGACTACGTGTTGAGTTAGTGCCTGATCTCAATGAAGTTTTCACATCTGTGGGTAAAGTTTACTCAGGAACAACTGGGGGAGAAAGGAAAGAAATTGCAATTTCAAGAGATACAGGATCTGGTGAGTGTCTAATACTCAGAGATGAAAGTATTTGCACTCCTTCTGAACAGTTTCCGACAAGAGCGGTAATTTATGGAATCGATGGACTGAAGATTTGCATTCCTCTGTGTAAAATCAAGTTTGGGTAAGTGATAGTGGAAGTTACTGACAGATTGTTACTTCCAGGAATACTTTTTGTTCTGAGAAATAACCTAGTAGGATCCAAGGTGGCAGTGATTCCCCTTGTGTGCAGAAGCTGAAGGAGAACCAGGGAACTGAGGTCTTTAAAAAATATACCTTGGATTTTTTTTCCAGACTGTGGAATAAAAAAAATCTCACTCTCACTAGTTACAGCACGAAGGAAACACTAAAGAGAAAGATGAAGGAGTTGAGCTTCAGTTCGCTGACAGTCTGTTTGGTGTAATGGTGCAGAGAAACCCTGAACAGACAGAGGGTCAGGGAGAGGTGCTTAATCCTGAAAGACTAATGAAAGATGTTGCGATAAAATATCTATATCATGATGCATACTCAGTAATGGAAATGAAGTATTCCCAAGGGTTATTCTCTTAAGGAGAGAATCCAAAGGCGAAAATGGAGACCATGGCAGGTTAGTGTAGCAGAGTAATGGGGAAGTGGACTAGATTATTTTGCCAGTTGCATACAGACAGGAAGTGCTTTGGCTAGCACATGAATTACTTGTAGGAGGTCAGCTAGTGTGAGGAAGATCCAGGCTAAGATACAAAACTACGTCCGTTGGCCTGGACAGCATAAGCATGTGGTTCAAGTTTGTTGTACATGTCATACGGACTAAATGGTAGTTAAGCCATGGGCAGTAATAAACCCAGCCCCCTTTGTTGATAATTCTCATATTCGAAAAGCCTTTCACGAGGGTTATGATTGATCGTGTAGGTCCCCTCCATAAAATTAAAAGTGCGAAACAGTATTTGCTAACCAAAATGGATATGTCTGTCAGGTTTCTGGAGGCAATTCCATTATAGAGTATTAAGGTTAAAAGGTTGGTGGAGGAATTGATAGCTTTCTTTATCGGGTATGGGCTACCCAGGGATATTCACTCAGAGCAAGGGTCGAACATTACTGCTAACCTATTTGTGGAAGCCATGGATACGTTGGCACACAGCACTTCAAATCAAGTGTAGACCATCCTGCATCCCAGGGAGCATTGGAAAGATAGCATCAGACCCTGAAGCCAATCTTAAAAGCTTACAACCAGGATTACCTGAATGATTGGACTAAAGGTATCTCATTCCTTTTGTTTGCCATTAGAGATAAACAAATGAATCAACTCAATCTTGATGCAGGAAGATGAAGATGGAATTGAACAGCCGATTGGCTATGTTTGAAAAAAACTCAATATCCAACAGAGAGAATGTCCCACCATTGAGAAAGATTTATTGAATTTGAATTTACAACATTTTAATATTTTTGTGACGAATAATATTTTAGAGATGGTTGTGTATAAGGATCACAACTTTGGAAAGATTTAAAAGATAAAAATATGAGACTATTTCATTGGAGACTTATGTCACAGATTTCTCATTAATAAATGATACATGTTGCGGCTCATACAATGTCATTGCAGACGTGTTATCACAGAATTAAAAGAAAATGGAAAGATAAGTTTGGACTACATCAATTCCAATGTTTTATAAATGCACAGAATTAATATGAGAGGAATAATTTATATTAATCGCATATGTATTTAATAATAATAGCTTTAAGATACAGAAACAAAAATGAACCATCGTTAAATTATTATAGTTAATTCTTTCTTAAGGGAGGGGGGGGTGGTGGGGAGGTGTTACAATGTATATGGTCACTTTAAGATAGAAAGTTTTTTCTGCATTTAAATCACAGACACTGCTGCCAGTAGAGACAACAGCTGGGATACGGACTATTCAAAAATAGATACATATGACAAGTGGCTATTTAACTGATACTTCAGTTGTTGCTGTTTTGTCAACAATTCAAATGCAAACATTAATTTTACTTATGTCCAGGATAACAATACCCAACTGAATTTGAATTTATTGTATTGACAACATCGTACCAATGAGCGGGTACAATGTTGGGGAATATAATACACGAAGGTAGTTTGAAAAACGGTCAGAGGCACAGCCATAGAGTCAAAGAACAAGTGACATCTGAAGAAAAAAGACATTGCTTCCAATGAAATCTCAGAAGGGAATATCCATTAAAAGTTCATTTTCCTGTAAAAGCAGTTAGAAGTAAGAAGACGGCCCAGGTAGCAGACCACAGAATTGGAAGATTAGAAGGAGGACAGCTTCTGGAACTGCATGGCCTTTGACAGATCATATTAATGTAAGGTTTAATCATTTATTTAATGGAAAAGCATATTCATAAAGTTCAGGTCAGCTAAGAGATACGGGTTGGTTGGTGGAAAGAGTATTCAAATTGTTCATAGTTTTGGTTAATACTCACTACTAAAGTTAAACAAATTGTGACTTTTCTTAGATAAAGAAGGTTGAAATCGAAGGTGGAGATGAATACGATGATATGCAGGATCCAGCTCCACTTCTCTTTTGGCTTCTTTCCTGAGGGAAGTTGGAAAGCAATTTGCAGCTTATTCAGGTTCGATCTCTGGGGATGTGACACAGCAACATTGATGGAAACATGACTCAGCCAGAACAGAACTGCAAACAGGTTGGGGATGAAAATGAGATGGAGCAATATTGGTCAAAGACAGTAACATAGCCCCTGAATTGGATACAGTTCCTGAATTCGAATCTGTATGGTTGGAGGTCAGAAACAGGAAGGAAGCAGTGATCTTGTTGGGTGTTTATTGTGGAGACCCAAGTAAGCAGGAAGTAGAAGAGAGCATTTCTAGGCAGATTATGTACACTTGCAGGAGAAGAAGGGTTGTGATAAATGGTGATTTCAATAACTGAGGCAGACTAGGTATAAGATAATACATAGAAAAGTGGAGCACAGAACAGGCCCTTCGGCCTACGCTGTTATACCGAGGATTAATCCTAGTTTAAAATAAAATAATCTTCAACTCACTGCCATCTGTGTGCATGTCCAGCAAGCACTTAAATGTCCCTAATGACTCTACTCCAACACCATCACTGGCAACGCATTCCATGCATTCACAACTCTTTGTGTAAAGAAACTACTCTGACGTCTCCTCTATACCTTTCTCCAAATATGTTAAAACTATGACTCCTTGTCCAAGTCAATTGTGCCCTGGGGAAAAGTCTCTGGCTGTTGACTCTGTCCATGCCTCTCATTACCTTCTATACCTCGATCAGGTCAGCTCTTTTCTTCTTTCTCTCCAGAGAGAAAAGTACAAGCTTCGTCAACCTCTCTTCATAAAGCATGCCCTCCAGTCCAGGCAACATTCTGGTAAAACTTCGTTGCACCCTCTCCAAAGCCTCTGTGTATTTCTGATAGGAAGATGGCCAGAACTAGAGGAGAAAGTGAGGACTGCAGATGCTGGAGATCAGAGCTGAAAATGTGTTGCTGGAAATGCGCAGCAGGTCAGGCAGCATCCAAGGAACAGGAGATTCGACGTTTCGGGCATGAGCCCTTCTTCAGGCCGACCAGAACTAGACATAACATTCCAAGTGTTGTCTCACCAGGGACTTGTAGAGATGTAGGAAAACCTTGCAGCTTTGAAACTCAATCGCCCCTGTTAATGAAAGCCTGTTAATGAAAGCCATATGCTTTCTTAACAACGCTATCCACTTGGGTAGCAAATTTTGAGAGATCTAAGTATTGGACACCAACATCCACCTTTTCCTCCGCACTGACAAGAACTTTGCCTTTAATCACATATTCAGCAATCAGATTCGACCTTCCAAAATGCATCACTTCACATTTATCCAATTTGAATTCCAACTGCCATTTCTCAGCTCAGCTCTGCAATAGCCCTCAATACTATTAACGGCACCTCCAACCATTGTGAAGTCTGCAAATTTACTAACTCATCCCTCAATCTCCTCATGCAAGTCATTTATAAAAAACTACAAAGAGCAGAGAACCAAGAAGAGAGCCCTGCAGGACACCACTCAACGTTGACCTCCAGGCAGAATACTTCCCATCTGCAATCACTCTCTGCTTTCCATTAGCCAAACAATTCTGAATCCAGATAGCCAAATCTCCCTGTATCCCATACTTCCTGACTTATGAATGAGCCTACCACCGGGAGCATTATCAAGTCCCTTGCTGACTTCCCTATATGCCACAGCTACTGCCTGACTTTCATTGACCACCTCCTGGAAGAAATCAATAATATTAGTTAGACACGACCTGCCTCTCACGAAGCCATGCTGACTGCCTTTAATCATGCTATGCTTTTCCAAATAGTCATCAATCTTTTCTCTCATAATTCTTTCCAAAACCTTGCTGACCACCGATGTAAGACTGACTGCTCTGTAATTGCCAGGATTTCCCTATTACCTTTCTTGAAAAGAGGAACAACATTCGCCTCCTTCCAATCCTTCAGTATGACTCCTGTGAAGAGTAAGGAAGCAACGATCTTCACCAGTGGTTTGGCAATCTCCCTTCTCACTTCCCGGAATAACCTAGAACAAATCTGGTCTGGCCCTGGGAACAATCTTAATGTTTGCAAAATTTCCAACACATCAACTACATCAATCTTGATCTGCTCAAGCCCATATTCCAGCTCCTCAATGTTCTTATTCACAACAAGGTCCTTTTCCTTCGTGAAAATTGAGACGAAGAAAACTCATTTCGTGCTTTCCCTATCTGCTCAGGCTACACGCACAAGTTCCCTCTGCTCTCCCTGATTGTTCCTGATCGAGCATATGGGATGAATGGGAAGAACTTCCTGCAATGTGTCCAGGAGAACCTTCTTGAAAAGTAATTTCCAATTGAGCCAGGGAGGGAGCTGTGCTGGATTAGGTCCTAGGAATGAAGCAGACCAAGTGGGAGCAGCAGTCTGTAGAAGCAGTCTGTCTGCGTGGGTTTCCTCCGGGTGCTCCGGTTTCCTCCCACAGTCACAAAGATGTGCTGGTCAGGTGAATTGGCCAAGCTAAATTGCCCATAGTGTTAGGTAAGGGGTAAATGTAGGGGTATGGGTGGGTTGCGCTTCGGCGGGTCGGTGTGGACTTGTTGGGCCGAAGGGCCTGTTTCCACACTGTAAGTCTAATCTAATAATAAAAAAAGACTTTGGGAAATAGTGATCATAATATAAAAAAGTTCGATATTATACTGAAAATGATTTAAAAAAGAATCAATCTTTATGATTCCACATTGGAAAAAGACAGATTGTCGAGGTCTAAAAGTAAAACTGGAGCAGTTGTTTTAAACACATTATTGTGGATTAAACAGAGGATGTAAAATGAGAGAATTTCACTGGAGAGATGAATAGGGTGCAAGTTCGGTATATACCCAGGAGCAATACATACACGGTACAGTCTGTTCTGATATAAAACAGGAGTTGTGTTTTCATACAACCACATGTTACAGAAAATCGTCCATTAGAAATAATGAAGCCGATGGGAAAAACGTGGTTCGGGGCGACCAACTAAATATAAAAGTGAAAATCAAAACAAGAATAGTATTTAACTGAGCTCAAACAGTAGCAGAGCCTAAGTAAATGTTAACATTTTATATTTAATGGAATAATATAACAAATTTAAAACTGTAGGAAGTTTCTGAATTTGCTGAGTTATAGTACCATAATAAAACAGGGGCTGGGGGCTATCATCAGCATCATCATTCCTTCAGTTGCCATTCCGGGTACAGCGTTAGGATGAAAGAATACATTTAGTCCAGAAGTCGATGGCTGTGCTTCATGTCCTCAGAGTGTTTCTTGAGTTTTGGCTTAAAATAGACATTTAGGTTTCGCTGCTTTGCCATCTTTCTTCTTTGATGGAGTTTATGCCATGAACCGCTATCCTGCTGTGTTCTGCATTGTAGTCATTGTCTTCCCTAAGCTGCAGCTGTTTCTCAACTTCCCTCAGGATGGAAGACAAAAGGGAAGTGGAAAGTTCTCATGGGGCTGGATCCTGGACTTCATCGCCTTCATCTCCAACTTCATCTTCCCCTGCAGCAACAAGTCATCGAGTCATAAAGGCATAGAGATGGAAACAGATCCGTTGGTTCAATGCATCCATGTTGACAAGATATTTTAACCTAATCTAATCCCATTTGCCAGCACTTGGCCTGTATCCCTCTACCCTTCCTATTCATTTGTCCATCCAGCTGTCTTATAAATGTTGTAATTGTACCAGCCTCCACCACTTCCTCTGGCAGCGCATTCCATACACGTACCAACCCCATGTCAAAAGGTTGCCCCTTATGTTCCTTTTAAGTCATTGTCCTCTCACCCTTAACCAATTCCCTCTCGTTCTGTACTCCACCACCCCAGGTAAAAGACCTTGTATAATAATCCCATCCATGCTCCTCACACTCTGACGTTCCAGGGAAAACAGTCCCATCTTATTCTGCCCCGCCCTCGAGCTCAAATCCTCCAACCATGGTGTCACAAAACTGATGCTTTTTCTAAAAGCTGTTCCTTTTCTCAAGGATACAGTGTCCTTGATTTTCACAGAGGGGTTGTAAAACAGTCTGAGCTCTGAATTGGCTGTGCTGTTCCAGAGAGTATTGAGAGGCTATTTGTTTAATACATAAACATATGAGACTTTAGGCCACAGCTTTCATGTTTTCGAAGTAACCTGTGTAATGAAATGGGAGTGGTCAGTCCTAAAATCTGAAGTAGTTTTCGAGTCAGTTCAGCAGTGGCCTGGGTGGAAACAGGCTGCTCGACTCTCTCTCTCTCTCTCCTTCTGCCCTCTAAATTCGACCTGTCAGCGTTTGTTTCATTTTTACTCTGTGTTTAAAGGGGTTTGTTTATTGGGACTCTTGTGTACCTTCACAATATCATAATTCAGTCAAGTTTGGATAGCCTTTTGTCTGCGGGTATTCTATATTCTGTTATTTCTGCTTTGCACAATAATTTTATTTTTCTGTTTTAAAACCTGGTAGTCAATGTCGCTATCATACTCCAGATAAGTTTCACTGCACACTTACATAAACAAATTGCAAAGTTACGGTCTGAGCTGCCTGCTTAAGAATGTCGTGAGTTTTCTGGCCTAGTCCATTACACCTGGTAACATGCTTGGAAATCTTTTCTGAATCCCTTCACGTTTCACAACACCCTTCCGATAGGAAGAAGACCAGAACTGCACACAATATTCCAAAAGTGGCCTAACCAATGTCATTTACAGCCACAACATGACGTCCCAACTCCTGTACTCAATGCTCTGACCAATAAAGGAAAGCATACCAAACACCTTTTCCGCTATCCAATGTGCTTGCGACTCTCAAGGAACTATGAACCTGAACGCCAAGTCCCCTTTGTTCAGCAACACAGTCCAGGACCCTATCATGAAGTGTATAATTCATACACAGGTTTGTTTTCCCAAAATGTAGCACCTCACATTTATCTAAGTTAAACTCCGTCTGCCACTCCTCAGTCCATTGGCCCATCTGATCAAGATCCCTTTGTGCTCTGAGGTAACCTTCTTTGTTGTCCACTACATCTCCAATTTTGATGTCATCATCAAACTTACGAACTATATCCTCTCAGTTTACATCTAAATCATGTATATAAATCACACAAGACAGCGATCCCAGCACTGATGCTTGTGGCACATCACTGGTCATAGGTCTCCAGTCTGAAAAGCAACCCTCCACCACCACCCTCTGTCCTTTGAACCAGTCCTACATCCAAATGGTTAGTTCTCCCTGTATTCCATAAGATCTAACGTTGTTAACCAGTTTCTAATAAGGAACCTTGTCGAATGTCTTGCTGAAGTCCATATAGATCACATCCAATAATCTGCCCTCATCGTTCCTTTGTTTCTTCTTCAAAAAACGCAATCAAGTTCATGAGACATGGTTTCCCACGCAAAAAGGCACACTGACTATCTCTAATCAGTCCTTACCTTTCTGAATACATGTAAATCCTGTCCCTCAGGATACCCTCCAACAACTTTGCCCATCACCAATGTCGGGCTCACCTGTCTATAGTTCCCTGAATTTTCCTTACCACCTTTCTTAAGTAGTGGCACCATGTTAGCCAACTTCCAGTCTTCCAGCATCTCACCTGTGACTATTGATGATAATAATATCTCATCAAAGGGCCCCACAATCGCTTCCCTCATTTTCGACATATTTCTCAGGTACACCTGATCAGGTCCTGGGGATTTATCGTCTTTTTGCATTTCAAGACATCCAGTATTTACTCCTCTGTAATATGGACATTTTTAAAGATATCCCCATCTATTTCCCCGCATTCCATGTCTTCAATGGTCTTCTGAGCGGTAAACACTGATGTAAAATATTCTTTTAATATCTCACCCTATCTCCTGCGACTCCACACATTGGCTGCCTTCCTGATTTTTGAGGAGTCCTGTTCTCTCCTTAGTTACTCTTTTGTCTTTAACACATTCATAAAAGCCCTTTGGATTCTCCTTTACACTATTTCATGTCCACTTTTTGCCCATCTTATGTCCCTCTGAATTATGCTCCTACTGCATTTATATTCTTCTAAGGATTCATTCGATCTCTTCCAGTCTATAAATCCGCTGTGGAGAAGTCTTCACAATGGGATTCACGGAGCTCCTCGACATCCTCTGTCTCCACTTTCTTCAAATCCAACTTGCTTTGTCAGAGTGACACAATATCCATTGATTGCTGAAGGCTTCTCTGATGGTTCAATGCCTTTAAAATCATGGAGAAAATCTGGGAGAAACTTCTACCAAAGTGCATGCAGGCAGTCCTTACTGACATCACCCCAGACCTCCACCATGGTGTCATGAGCATTCTTAATGTTAACGCTCCTCCAAAAGTGTCCTTAATACTGGTCATGAGGGGCGAACTGTATACTGTCCTCATGATCCCCCTCAGTAGCTGCAATCAGCTTCCAGAATGTGTGCCTTATCTAATCAGCTTTAAAAGCTGATATTGCATCCTGGCCCATGGGTTGAATGAGAGACGTTGTTTTCGGAGGTAGGAATACTACTTTGATGTTTTCAGAAAGCTCACCAGTGGTGGGAGGATGGCTTGGGACATTGTCCAGAATGAGGAGAATCTTGAAATCCACATCACTTCCCCTGCAATCATTTCTAAAGTTCACCCTCAAAAACTTCAACAATACGGAAAGAAAAAATGTTCTCCGGCATCAAACCACATTTGCTTGATCTGAAGTAAACACAAAGACTGGATTTAAGGGAACCGGGGATGGAATCGCTTGATAGCCAAAACGTGTTCGCCTTTTTAAAAAAAAATCATTCCTCATTTCACCAATCACTATGCGGCCAAGTTATGTTGGTGAAACGTGCGATGTCGCAGAATTACCTGTGTCTAATGCAGTTGTACCCTGGATGACTGAGGATATTAATAAGAAAATAAGGAAGATCAATGGAGCATATGATGCAAACGAGAATAATAATAACAAGGGAAATCAGGAAGAACATCACAAACGCAGGAGAGAGGCTCAGACTCGAATAAGGAAGGCTAAGAAAAAGTGAGAGGAAAGGATGACACGCTGTTCTAAAACAAACAGGAAAATATTCTTCAAACATTGGAATAGTGAAAGGTGAATGAAAGATAGAGTGGGGCCTGGCAAAGAACAGGCAAAATAAGCTACTCACTGAAGGAAATGACATGGTAGAGGTACTAAAGGAGCACTTTGTTCTGTCTTTAAAAAAATAGTGTGAATGGCTGAGTTAAAATATAAATGTTGAGCAACCGAGCAGTATAGTGATAGATAAAAAATACTTGCTAAAAGGTCTGGCACCTCAGCGTGAGAGTTTTCTACACCCAGGCGGGATGCATCTAGTTTGCTGAGAGAGTTCGGGAAGCAAAGCCATTGTCAGGAATTTTCCAGACTTCTCTGTACAGGAATAGTCCTGGGGGTCTGGACGATTGTAAAATGTGGCATCAATGTTTCAGAAAGGAGCAAATGATAACCCAGGAGCCTACAGACCTAGCAGCTTGACACCATCTGATGGAGGTCATAGTGCAGGATATATTAAATAAGGACAGGGAAAATAAATAAATTTGAGACAGTTAACAAGGTCTTGTCAATGGCAGGTCATATCTAACAATCTGCACTGTGTTCCTTGACAGGGTGACAGTCCCTCCTCCCAACCTTTTATCTTACCCTGCTGGACACACTTTCCTCATTCCTGATGAAGAGCTTATGCCCGAAACGTTGAATTTCTTATTCCTTGCATGCTGCCTGACCTGCTGCGCTTTTCCAGCAACACATTTTCAGCTCTGATCTCCAGCATCTGCAGATCTCACTTTCTCCTTGACAATAAAACTACTTCGGGTGAGATCCTTCTTTTTTTCTGCTTTTTATAAACAATTTGGAGATGGAAGTTAAGGGCACACTTTCTCAATTTGATGATGATACGAAGTTAGGGAGAATAGTGAAATAGTTGCGGTGTGTGATTCTCTGAAAGTGGCAGCTCTATTTCTAAACTGTCACCCCCTCCCCTGCCAGTTCTAGATTCTCCCAGAAGAGGTAACATCCTTTCCACATTGAATTGGTCAAGTCTCCTCAGGATCTTATATGTTTCAATTAAGTCACCTCTGTATAGAAGTCTTCTACACACCAGAGTATGCAGGCTGAGTCTGTCCAACCTTTCCTCATCAGGAAATCAGCACATTCCAGGTATCAGACCAATAAACCTTCTCTGAACAGCTTCCACCATGTTAACATCCGTTATCTACGGTGACCAGTACTGTGCACTGTACTCCAGATGTGGGGTCACCAATGCCCTGTATAACTGAAGCATAAACTGAATACTGTTGCATTCAGTTCCCCTCATGATAAATCAGAACATTCTATTAGTTTGTTTTCTGAATTCTTGCTGTACCTGCATACTAATTATAGCAGCACAGTTTCAGAGTAACAGAAACAGGAGGAGGTCATTTGGCCCATTGTGCCTGCTCTGTCATTCATTAAGGTCATGGCTGATCTATCCATCACCTCAGCTCCTCCCAACTGCATTACCCTCATAAACCTTCATTCCTCTACCATGTAAATTCTCATCCAGCTTTGTCTTGATTACATTTAATGATGCTGCCTCCACTGCTTTCTTGGACAGACAATTCCATAGATTCACTCCTATCTGGCAAAAGCAATTCCTCCTCATCTCTGTCCAAAGTCTACTCCACCTAAATTTGAGGCAATATCCCCTAGTCCTAGTCTCACTCACCAGTGGAAACAACTTGCCTATCATATCTATCATATCTAGCCATTTCATAATTTTATAGGTTTCTATAAGACCCCCTTTCATTCTTCTTAATTCTAGTGAGTACACTCCCAGGCATCTCAACCTCTCCTCAGAGAGTACCCCGCTCATCTCTGGAACCAACCTGGTGAACCTCCTCTTCACCGCCTCCAAACCCAGTATATCCTTCCTCAAGTAAGCAGACCAGAACTGAGCACAATACACCAGGTGCAGCTTCACCAACACCTTGTACAATTGAGCAGATCCTCCCTGCTCTAAAATTCGATCTCTCCAACAATGAAAGCCAATATTCTGCTTGCCTTCCTGTTTACGTGCTGCACCCACAAATCAACTTTTAGCGGTTCATGTATGAGCACTCCGAAGTCCCTCTGCACACCGGCATGCTGCAATCCTTCACCATTTAAACAATACTGTGACCCACTATTTTTGCTTCCAAAGCGGATAACCTCACATTGACCAATATTGTACTCCATCTTGCCAGACCCTTGCCCTTAAATTAAGCTATCTAAATCTCCCGGCAGACGCTCTACCTTCTCTGGGCAGTTTGCCTTTCCACTCAGTTTAATGTCATCAGCAAATTTGGATGTGTTACACTCGGTCTCCTCTTCCAATACATTTGTATATTCCATGAACAGTTGCAGGCCCAACACTGGCCGATTTAAATGGCCTTAAAGTTGGCGAGTTTACTACTACCTTTACCTGCCTGTTGTCGACACCATTCAGTGTTATCCAATCCACCAGGATCTGGCCACAGTCCTGTGAATGTTGGTAAATTACGACTACCGCACCTACTGTAACTGCCGCCATTTCTTTCCGCACCCTGGGATGCCTTCCATCAGGACGAGGGGACTTATCTACATTTTGACCCTCAAGTTTGCTCAACATTACCACTTCAGTGATAACAATTGAATTGAAATCTTCACTGCCCATTGGTTACTTCATGTTATTTTTTAATATGTTAGACTCTCAGCCATCCTCAGATGCACCACCCTTCTCATGGACGGTGACCTGCGAAGGTCTCCTGTATAGTTGTGCCGACTTTGGAAATGTCTCCCAGAATTCTGTGATTACTCTCAGCTGCCCTCTGATTCGCCCTTCAGTGATTCATGCACTAGGCCACCCAGATCTCTCTGCATCTCAGAGCTCTCCAAACTCTGACCATTCTTAGAAGGTGTTTATTTATTATACTTTCTGCCACAATGGATAGTTTCTCACTTTCTCACATTTTTCGCCATTTGACAGAACTTTGTAGGCTCCTCATCTCCTCTTCACAACTCACTTTGCTTTCTATCTTTGTTTCACCAGTAAATTTGGCTTCACACATTCGGTCTTTCCATCCAAATCATTTCCGTAATTTGTAAAGCGTTGAGAGTCCAGCACTGACCCCTGGGACATACCATTGACACACCCTGTCAGGCTGAAAAAGACCCACTTATTCCTTCTCTCTGCATCCTGCTCACTAACCAATCTTCCATCCAGATCACTATGTTACCCCAACACCATGAGCTTATATTTTCGGCAATAAAATTGTATGCGACATGTTATCAAGTACCCTCAGGATCCATTGCACTCCTGCAGCCTCTGGGTAATGGGGCCCATTGTAACCCATTTCCCTGTCTGCCACTCCTCACTGGACATTCAGATGAGGGTCCTGATTGCTGACACCACGGGCTCCTCTCCTGCCGGAGCAGCTGCCTGGTCTCTGCCGGTCCCTCTCAGTGCCAACGGACTAGGGCATTTCTTCCTCAGCCAGCTGCGGAGCTATGGCAGTGAGATGCTCACCAGCTTGTGCTGCCATACACTCTAAAGCTAACCTTCCCACCGAGGTCTCAGGGTCAGAGCTGGTGGGGTGCCATTTACACCTCAGAACTCTCGTCCTCACAGGGGGAGGAGGCGGCTTGTGTGGGAAATGGCCACGTTACTGTGGGGGTGGTGAAGATGCTGGTGGTACCCGCAAGGCATAGAGAGAGAGACAGAGAGAGAGAGAGAGAGAGAGAGTCATGGCCACTGGTTGGCAGTGGTACGCGATGAATGAGACTGACAGAGCAGTTAATGGGAGAGTGGGAACAAAGCACAGCAAAAGCTTGAGGAACAACATCTCATTTTCCACAGAGCAACTTTCCAGCTTTGATGTGTCAACACTAATTTCCACAAATTCAGAGTTTGACTGCATTTTGTCTCCACTGCACTTTTCTTTATTTGCTGCAATCTCTGACATGTTGTTATATTCACAGCGCTTTTACACACACAGCTTTCCTTTCTGTCTTATTTACATTGCACCTAGTAGAGAGGGCCCGTGCATTTCTTTTCACACTTTAAATTAGATACCCTATAATGTGGAAACAGGCCCTTCGGACCAACAAGTCCTCACCGACCCTTGGAAGAGCAACCCAACCAGACCCATTCCTCTACATGTAACACTACGGACAATTTAGCATGACCAATTCACATAATCCGCACATCTTTGGACTGTGGGAGGAAACCAGAGCATCTGAAGGAAACCCACGCAGACATGGGGGTAATGTGCAAACGCCACACAGACAGTTGCCTGAGGTGGGAATTGAACTCAGGTCCCTGGCTCTGTGAGGCAGCAGTGCTAACCACTGAGCCACCGTGCTGCCCTAATTTACTTTATTCCCATTTTACATCTTTTCTTTTCCTCTTCCAGCACCAATCACAGCTCTTTTGCACTGAGCCTCGATACCATTTCACTTTTCTTCTGCCTCTGTCAAAAGTATAAAATAATCCATTTCACCCCCACCCCCAACTCGGTTCTGAGTCATACACAACAGCACAATGGCTCAATGGTTCACACTGCAGTCTCACAGTGCCATGGAGTTTGGTGGGTATTCCACCAGGTGCTCCGGTTTCCTTGCATGGTCCAAGGATGTGCAGGTTAGATGGAATGGTGATGTCAAATTTCCCACAGTGTCTAGGGATGTGTAGATTAGGTGGATTACCATGGGGAATGCGGGGTTACAGGGACAGAGTAGTACGCTGTGTTGGAACATGATAGCCGATATCAGAGGGTTAGTGTGGACTCTATGGGCCGAATGGCCTGCTATCTGTTCTGTGAGAACTCAAATCATTAACTCTATTACCCTCTTCACAGATGCTACCGGATCTGCTGCTTTTCTACAGCATTCTCTGTTTGTTTCGGTTTTGCAGCATCAGCAATATCTTGGTTCAAATGATCTCCTGATGTCTTATACTATCCTCCTTAATAATCAGTGGCTTTCTCTCTGTCTTGTTTTCGACAAACCTGGAAATCATGCCCTTTATGTGTAACATATTTGTCAATGTCATTAATACATGTATTTCAAAGATCAGTGTCCCTAAGCTGGTCTTGCCTTATTTTTATGGAGATTCTAATCCTTCCTTCAGTTCCTATGGAAACCAGATGGTGCCAGTCCCCAACAGGAATGCCTGGGCAGTTACCTGGAGGCAGGAGCTCACTGTTTGCTTCTCCAGGTCTTCATCCATCTCCACCATCAGCACCGTTTCACTGCATGGTCCATCAACAGTGTCCTCTCCCACACTTTGTCGGTGTGTGTGGGCATCACCAAACCCCAGCCTCACCACATAGAACATAGAACATAGAAAATACAGCACAGAACAGGCCCTTCGGCCCACGATGTTGTGCCGAACATCTATCCTAGATTAAGCACCAATCCATGTACCTATCCAATTGCCACTTAAAGGTCGCCAATGATTCTGACTCTACCACTCCCACGGGCAGCGCATTCCATGACCCCACCACTCTCTGGGTAAAGAACCCACCCCCTGACATCTCCCCTACACCTTCCACCCTTCAACTTAAATTTATATCCCCTTGTAACACTCTGTTGTACCGGGGAAAAAGTTTCTGACTGTCTACTCTATCTATTCCTCTGATCATCTTATAACCCTGTATCAAGTCACCCCTCATCCTTCGCCGTTCCAACGAGAAAAGACCGAGAACTCTCAACCTATCCTCGTACCACCTATTCTCCATTCCAGGCAACATCCTGGTAAATCTTCTCTGCACCCTCTCCAAAGCTTCCACATCTTTCCTAAAGTGAGGCGACCAGAACTGCATACAGTACTCCAAATGTGGCCTAACCAAAGTCCTGTACAGCTGCAACATCACTTCACGACTCTTGAATTCAATCCCTCTGCTCATGAACGCTAATACACCATAGGCCTTCTTACAAGCTCTATCCACCTGAGTGGCAACTTTCAAAGATCTATGTACATTCAAGGTTTGTGCGAAGATTTGTAGCTCGGTTGCTTGTTCTTGTGGTTCTGTTCGCCGAGCTGGAAGGTTTTGTTGCAAACGTTTCGTCCCCTGGCTAGGAGACATCATCAGTGCTCTGGAGCCTCCTGCGAAGCGCTTCTTTGATGTTTCTTCCGGTATTTATAGTGGTCTGTCCTTGCCACTTCCGGGTGTCAGTTTCAGCTGTCCGCTGTAGTGGTTGGTAAATTGGGTCCAGGTCGATGTGTTTATTGATGGAGTTTGTGGATGAATGCCAATCCTCTAGGAATTCCCTGGCTGTTCTCTGTCTGGCTTGCCCTATGATAGTAGTTTTTTCCCAGTCGAATTCATGTTGCTTGTTGTCTGAGTGTTTGGCTACTAGGGATAGCTGGTCGTGTCGTTTCGTGGCTAGTTGGTGTTCATGTATGCGGATTGTTAGCTGTCTTCCTGCTTGTCCTATATAATGTTTAGTGCAGTCCTTGCATGGTATTTTATAAACTACATTAGTTTTGCTCATGTTGTGTATTGGCTCCTTTGTTCTAGTAAGTTGTTGTCTGAGCGTGGCTGTTGGTTTGTGTGCCGTTATGAGTCCTAAGGGTCGCAGTAGTCTGGCTGTCAGTTCTGAAACGCTCCTGATGTATGGTAGTGTGGCTAGTACTTTTGGTTGTGGCATGTCCTCGTTCCGTGGTCTATCTCTTAGGCATCTGTTCATAAAGTTGCGCAGGTATCTGTTTTTGGCGAATACCTTGTATAGGTGTTCCTCTTCCTCTTTTCGCAGTTCTGGTGTACTGCAGTGTGTTGTAGCTCTTTTGAATAGTGTCCTGGTGCAGCTTCGTTTGTGTGTTACTTTCATAGTTTAGGACTTGGTCTGTGTGTGTTGTTTACCATCTACCACCACTCACTGACTTCGACCGGTTAGCAAGTTTTCTATCCAATTGGCCAAATTTCCCTCGATTCTATGCCTCCTGACTTTCCGCATAAGCCGACCATGGGGAACCTTATCAAATGCCTTACTAAAATCCATGTACACTACATCCACTGCTCTACCCTCATCCACATGCTTGGTCACCTCCTCAAAGAATTCAATAAGACTTGTAAGGCAAGACCTACCCTTCACAAATCCGTGCTGGCTGTCCCTAATCAAGCAGTGTCTTTCCAGATACTCATAAATCCTAGCCCTCAGTACCCTTTCCATTACTTTGCCTACCACAGAAGTAAGACTAACTGGCCTGTATTTCCCGGGGTTATCCCTATTCCCTTTTTTGAACAGGGGCACAACATTCGCTACTCTCCAGTCCCCTGGTACCACCCCCGTTGACAGTGAAGACGAAAAGATCATTGCCAACGGTACTGCAATTTCCACTCTTTCTTCCCACCTAATCCTAGGATATATCCCATCAGGCCCGGGGGACTTGTCTGTCCTCAAGTTGTTCAAAATGTCCAACACATCTTCCTTCCTAACAAATATCTCTTCTAGCTCACCAGTCCGTTTCACACTCGCTTCTTCAACAATACGGTCCCTCTCGTTCGTCAATACTGAAGAAAAGTACTCATTCAAGACCTCTCCTATCTCTTCCAACTCAATACACAATCTCCCACTACTGTCCTTGATCGGACCTACCCTCGTTCTTGTCATTTTCATGTTTCTCACATACGCATAAAATGCCTTGGAGTTATCCTTGATCCTATCCACCAAGGATTTTTCATGCCCTCTCTTAGCTCTCCTCATCCCTTTCTTCAGGTCCCTTCTGGCTATCCTGTATCCCTCCACTGCCCTGTCTGAACCCTGTTTCCTCAACCTTATGTAAGCCTCCTTCTTCCTCTTTACTAGACATTCAACCTCCCTCGTCAACCAAGGCTCCCTCACACGACCATTTCTTTCCTGCCTGATAGGTACATACATATCAAGGACACGTCGTATCTGCTCCTTGAAAAAGTTCCACATTTCCACCACATCCTTCCCTGACAGCCTATGCTGCCAACTTATGCCCCTGAAATCCTGTCTTACAGCATCGTAATTTCCCTTCCCCCAATTGTAGAATCTACCCTGTTGTGCGCACCTATCTCTCTCCATAACCAAGGTGAAAGTCACAGAATTGTGGTCACCATCACCAAAATGTTCACCCACTAACAAGCCCATCACTTGTCCCGGTTCATTACCGAGTACCAAATCCAATATGGCCTCCCCTCTGGTTGGACAATCTACATACTGAGTTCGAAAAGCTTCCTGGACACACTGCACAAACACCGCCCCATCCAATCTACTTGATCTAAAGAGCTTCCAATCAATATTTGGGAATTTGAAGTCGTCCATGACTACGACCCTGTGGCTTCTGCACCTTTCCAAAATCTGTTTCCCAATCTGTTTCTCCACATCTCTGCTGCTATTGGGGTCCTATAGTAAATACCCAACAAGGTGACTGCACCTTTCCTATTTCTGACTTCAGCCCATACTACCTCCAAAGGCCGATCCCCCTCAAACTTCCTTTCTGCAGCCGTTATACCCTTTCAAATTAGCAATGCCACCACACCTCCTTTTTTACCACCCTCCCTAATCTTACTGAAACATCTGTAACCAGGAACCTCCAACAACCATTCCTGTCCCTCATCTATCCACGTTTCCGTGATGGCCACAACATCGTGGTCCCAGGTGCCGATCCACGCCTTAAGTTCACCCACCTTATTTCTGATACTCCTTGCATTGAAGTATACGTACTTGAGCCTATCTCTGTGTCCGCAAGTATTCCCTGTCAGTGCTACCTTCTCCACAGCCTCCCTACATTCTTGGACATCCTGACAAACAGCTAGCTTACTGGCTGGACTACAAGTCCGGATCTTATCCCCCTGCCAAATTAGTTTAAACCGTCCCCGAAGAGTGCGAGCAAACCTACCCCCAAGGATATTGGTGCCCTTCTGGTTCAGGTGCAAACCGTCCTGTTTGTACAGGTCCCACCTTCCCCAGAATGCAGTCCAATTGTCCAAATACCTGAAGCCCTCCCTCCTGCACCATCCTTGCAGCCACGTGTTCAACTGTACTCTCTCCCTATTCCTTGCCTCACTGTCACGTGGCACCAGCAACAACCCAGAGATGACGACTCTGTCCGTCCTAGCTTTTAGCTTCCAGCCTAACTCCCTGAGCTCTTGAATGACCTCCCCACGCCTCTTCCTACCTATGTCGTTGATGCCAATGTGTACCACGACTTCTGGCTGCACACCCTCCCCCTTAAGGATTCTGAAGACACGGTCCGAGACGTCTCGGACCCTGGCACCCGGGAGGCAACAAACCATCCGAGAGTCTCGCCCATGTCCACAGAACCGCCTGTCCGACCCTCTAACTAGAGAGTCTCCTGTAACTAGCGCTCTCCTCCTCTCCCCCTTTCCATTCTGAGTCTCAGAGCCAGACCTCACGCCACAGACCCCGTCACTGCAGCTTACATCTGCAAGGCTGTCCCCCACAACAGTTTCCAATGCTGTATACTTATTGTTTAGGGGAACGACCACAGGGGAACCCTGCACTGCCTGCTTCTTCCCCTTCCCACCTCTAACTGTTACCCAGCTACCTCCGTTCTCCGGCGTAACTATGTCCCTGTAGCTTCTATCAATCACCCTCTCAGCCTCTCGAATAATCCTCAGTTCATTCAATTCCAGTTCCAGTTCCCTAACTCGTTCGGTGAGGAGCAGGATCTGGCCGCATTTCCTGCAGACGAAGTCGGCAGGAGTATCGGTGGTCACCCCTACCTCAAACATCCTGCAGGAGGAACATTCCACTGCCTGCGCTGCCATGACTGTACACTTTGTCTCCAAAACAAGAACACTGAGTCAATAACACTGAGTCGCTCACCTGTGGATTTTAAAGTTAGGTTAGAGGAGGAGGATGGGAGGGAGGCCCTACGACCAGCTCTGTGCTCCAAACTCACTTCCGCCCAGCTCGCGCCGCTCTCTGCTGTGAAAAATGATTGGGATAAGGGAATTTTATTTGTAGCTCTTTGTGATCAGAGATGCACCAAATGAATTGACCAATTTCAGTCCATTTGAATTTGTTTTTGAGTATGAAGTGAGAGGACCACTAAAATTGATCAAGGAGAAATTAGTAAATGAGAATTCATATTAGGACAATGCGTTAAATTTTCAGGATTGATTAAGTAGCACTGGGGTGTTGGTTAGACAACATTTAAAAGTATCACAGCATACATTGAAACAGAAGGCAGATAAGAAATAAAAAACTCACAATTTTACTATCAGGAATATACATTGTTCATGTTACTTCAAGTGAAAAGTGAAACGTTCAAAGCAAGTTTTAATGGACCATATCAAGTTGAAAGTAAATTGAGTGAGATGAACTATTTGATAATGACTCAAGACTGAAATTTGATAGAGTGTGTCCTGTGAATATTCCCAAAAGGTATTTTGACAGGGGGAAGGAAAGCCAAAGGAACTGAGTTACCTTCCAGAGGAAAATCAAAATGATCTAAAAGAGTTATTACCATCGCATGGGGAGATATGTGGAAATAAGCTGGGAAATACAAACCAAATTAAGAACGAGGTAGATATAGAAAATGCTGCTCTGATTAAGCACCATCCTTATGAACATAACCCTCTAAAGTTGGCACAGGTTCAAAAAGAGGTTGAACTCATGCTGCAAAATGACATAATCAAAGTGAGTTAAGTTTGGAGACAGACGGTGGTGGTGGACGGTTGTTTTTCAGACTGGAGGCCTGTGACCAGTGGAGTGCCACAAGGATCAGTGATAGATCCTCTATTTTTTGTCACTTACATAAATGATTTGGATGCGAGCATAAGAGGTACAGTTAGTAAGTTTGCACACCAACACCAAAATTGGAGGTGGAGTGGGCAGCGAAGAGGGTTACCTCAGATTGCAACAGGATCTGGACCAGATGGACCAATGGGCTGAGAGGTGGCAGATGGAGTTTAATTCAGATAAATGTGAGGTGCTGCATTTTGGGAAAGCAAATCTTAGTTAGACTTATACACTTAATGATAAGGACCTAAGGAGTGTTGCTGAACAAAGAGACCTTGGAGTTCAGGTTCATAACTCCTTGAAAGTGGAGTCGCAGATAGATGGAATAGTGAAAAAGGTATTTGGTATGCTTTCCTTTATTGGTTAGAGTATTGAGTACAGAAGTCGGGAGGTCATGTTGCAGCTGTACGGGACATTGGTCAGGTCACTGTTGGAATATTGCATACAATTCTGGTCTCCTTCCTATTAGAAAGATGTAATGAAACTTGAAAGGGTTCAGAAAAGATTGACAAGGATGTTGCCAGGATTGGAGGATTTGAGTTTTAGGGAGAGGCTGAACAGGCTGGGCCTGTTTTACCTGGATCGTTGGAGGCTGAGGGGTGACCTGAAAGAGGTTTACACAGTTATGAGGAGCATGGAGAGGGTAAATGGACAAAGTCTTTTCCCTGGGGTTGGGGAGTCCAGAACTAGTTTAGGATGAGAGGGGAAAGATATAAAAGAGACCTCAGGGGCAACATTTTCAGACAGAGGGTTACAAAGACTGAAGAATTTACGATTCCATGTTTGGAAGACTCTGTTGAAAAGATGGGGCAACTTACTAATTTGTACTTGCTCAGAGGATACTGGCAGTTAACTTTATCAGAAAGAGCGAAGGCAATGTTAGCTTTCATAACGCTGATTGGACTGTATCAGTTTACAGTAACGCCATTTGACATGAAAAGTGCATCAGCTACATTTCAGATTCTAAATGATAAGGTCATTGCTGGATTATCCAATTGTATCATATATATAGATAACCTGGCGATTTTTAGTCATAGATGGAAGGAACATTTCCAACATTTATCAGACTTGTGGAAGGCAAACCTGGTGATAGATCTGGTGAAAAGTGAATTTGCCAAAGCTCAAGGAACCTTCCATTACCATTTTATTGGACATTGACACACGGCCCCATGGAATACAAAAACAAAGTTAATTAGGGAGTTCCCACACAGGAACAAAAAGAGCAATATTCCAGTTCCTGGGATTGAATGGTTTTTATTGAAATTGCATATCAAAGTTTAGCAGTGTGGCAGCTCCACTCACTGAATAGCTAAAGAAAGTCAAGACATTTCAGTGAACAGCGGACTGTCAGAGGCATTTGACAGCTTTGAAAGCCGAGTGAACGACTGTCAAATATTTGCCACAGCTAATCATGCAAAGTCACTCAAGATGGCCATCAATAAAAATGGTGCAGTGATCAGTGCTGTGCTCTTGCAAGAAGATGACAAGTAGATAGTAAATCATACCGGGCACTGCTCTCGCAGCTCCACAGTTTCCTGATAAAGGAGCAGTGTTCTGAAAGCTGGTACTTACAAATAAATCTGTTGGACTATAATCTGGTTTCCTGTGATATTGAACTTTGTTCAGGCAATTGAACATTCCTCAGAGGAAATATTCAATAGTTGCGAAGGAGACTTTGAGCTTGGTGTTGGAGTTACAACATCTCAAGGTTTGTGTTAGCAATAACGAATCTGAGACAATCATATACGTTGATCATAACCCATTGAAATTTGTGGAGAAATTTAAGGACAAAGATGTGAGGCTGTTTAGATGGAGATTGTTGGCACAGCCATTCAATTTCAAAATGGTGCAGGTGTCAGGACTAGCAAACATGATTACAGACGCATTGCTGAGACGTGAATGAGAAATGGAGGTGCTTGATGGCAGGAGTAAAACAGACTCAAACAAAATGTAGTCATGCAGGTTTGTGTGGTTACTGTCTGTGTAACGTATACGAGTATAAACGGTTTAGCATTAAGGATGCCTTAAAGTAAAGCCATCTTTGGATATGGAAGTTTCACTTCATTTAAGGTGAGATGCTGTAATGAGGCTGCTCCTTTAACAAGACTATGTTGTTTTTAGTTTCTTTTTGAGAAGGTTGGAAAAGCACAGGTTCCCAAACGTCTCAGCTTAGTTGCGTTTTAGGACCAGTTTGATTTTACCTAACAGATACTGTCTCAGGAAAAAGGCTTTCAGGTTTATAAAAAAATCCCTTGTACAGTGGAAGGGATGTGACGAGTTCTCCCAGCTCAGCAGCCCCCTGGTTTGGTTGGGTCAGTAAGCAGTAACGTTGTGAAGCTGATGGACCCGGGAGAAGCAGCTCCATGCTGACCCTCTCTCTCTCTCTCTCTGATTTCTCTCCTGGAAGACCCTGTGTTGGATTTTACCTTTTGTGCCCAGTGATGTTTTGAGGAGTTTTTTTTTTAAAAAGTATTTGCAACAGCATCATTATGTTGGGATGAGGCTTTTTGGTTAGGTTATTTGTCAGTATTCTATTTTTCTTGTTGTTTGTGTTTTATTTGGCAATCTTGTAAATAAATTCTGTTTTCTTTAAAACTAAGTGGTTGGGTCAGCTGCATCTCTCCTGGAATATCCACATTACACTTGCTTAAAATGACTGTTAAAAGATAGGGTCTGGATTACTGACTTGAACTGTTTTGAGCGGGTCTGGCCTGGGCCATAATACCTGAGCTGAAGGAAATGTCTAACAGTGCATGGAGAAAGTCAGTGAGGGACTGTGCTCTGCAAGTGTAAGTGCCACCATCTTCTCTCTGCTACCTCACACTCACAGGTCAGGGTAAGCACTCCCTCTAACTGTACCATTGCACATGCCTCTCACCAAGACTCATGGATGACAACTCTCAATGTTATATGTATCATGGCCACTCATCGACTCTTACCCACTGCATCCTCCAGACTATACATTATTCCCAACCTCTGTGCTTCCTACTCACTCACTAGGGACACCTCACCACCTCTCCTGCTCATGCATCACCATGAACTGATTGTGCCTTCACTTCCATCAGACCCAATCCTCCCTTTAGTCCCATTGGCAGGAACGAGATCTCTCATGGCCAGGTGGCCAGTGCTGGTTGGTTGGTATGAGGATCCTCTCCCCATTTGAGGAAAAGGAGCTGGAGTTGGCTGGAGAGGAGGGGAACTGCTCAGCTGGAAAAGTGCAATTGTGCAAGAGAGTTATATTGTGCTGCTGTCCTGACCCATACACTCATTCTTTTCTGAACAGGAACTGAGTCCTTTTACACAATTCATTCCCAGTCTCATCTTACATGGACAATAATGGGATCCAGGGATTCACTGAGAAACCACCCAGATCCCTGTGCATCTCAGAGCTGTTCACACACTCTCCATTTAGATCATGAGTTTTATTTATCCTTTCTTCTGAAATGGACAATTTCCCAATGTACCACAATGTACTCCATTTGCCAGATCTTTGTCACTTAACCCCTGATATCATTTTGTGGGCTCCTTATGTACTTTTCACAACTCGCTTCCCTGTTTATCTTTGTGTCATCAGTAAATTTAGCTCCACACCTTTGATCCCTCAATCCAAATCATTTCTGTAAATTGTAAAGAGTTGAGAGCCCAGCACTGACCACTGTGACATACCGCTGTCACATCCTGTCAGACTGAAAAAGACCCACTTATTCCTAATCTCTGCTTCCTGTTCACCAGCCAATCTTCTATCCAGGTCACTACATTACCCACAATGCCATGAGCTTTTCTTTTCTGCCATAACTTTGATATGACACCTTATCAAATACCCTCAGGATTCATTGCCCTGCCACAGCCTCTGGGTAATGGGGTCCATTGTGTCCCAATTCCCTGTCTGCCGCTCCTCCCTGTACATTCAGATGTGGGTCCTGATTGCTGACACCACGGGCTCCTCTCCTGTCTGAGCAGCTGCCTGGTCTCTGCCGGACCCTCCGAGTGCCAGCAGCCTGGGGCATTTCTTCCTCAGCCAGCTGCGGAGCTGTGACAGTGAGGTACTCACCAGATTGTGCTCCCACGCTATCTAAGGCTGACCTTCCCACCGAGGTCTCAGAGTCAGAGCCTCTCGGGTTGACAAAAGGCAGCCTTGGTGACCCTTCCCCTGAGCCCTCAGGTGGTGATGTGGTGGCTTCTACAGGAGCTGAGCTGAGTTAGGCACACAGCTTTCTTGTCTGTGTCTTATTTGTGTTGCTCTGAGTAGAGTGGAACCACACACTTATTTTCACACCTTAATTTCGATGTATTTTACACCTTTTCTTTTTCTCATTCAACACCATTAATAATGGCTTTGTCTTTTACATGGGGTCTCAGCAGTATCTCCCCCATCTACTCCCTCTGTCATAACAATAAAATGACCCATTTTCACTCCGTCGTCAGCTCTGAACTGAAGCATTAACTCTGTTTCCCTCTACAAGGATGCTGCTTGATCTGCTGAGTTTCTGCAGCATTCTGTGATTCTTTCAGTTTTGCAGCATGAGCAATATTTTGTTTTAACTGAACTTCTGATGTCTGATCCTATCCTCCTCACTGTTCACTGTGTTTGTGTCTAAACTTGAAACCTTCTCCTTCCTATGTAACATATTTATCTATGTTATTTATGTATGTATTACAAAGATCAGTGGTCCTAACACTAGCCATGAGGGAAGAAGAATAATGTATCTTGCTGCAGTCTTTCTACCTTCTCATCAGCCTATCTCAGGGATGTTACTACGTATCTCTGGAACAGTCGGGATTTGAACCCAGGATCTCTTGCCTTGGATAAGATCATTGCAACAGAAAAGCCCTCTCCCTGCTGCTAATCATTACGTGCACAGCATTTCTCTCTGAGGTATGTCCCTCAGTCAATGCCATTTCTCCTTCAATCGCATGTTTTCATTTTCCTAATCAGTCAATTAAATAGTACCTCACCTTTTTGAAAATCGATGTATATAACATGAAATATGTCAAACTCAGCTAATTCCAGTTACTTTATCCAAGAACTCCAACAAGTCCTTAATACCTGTCATTTGTTAAAATATTCTTCAAAGAACAAAGCCACAATTTATCTTGGATCACTAGGGGGCACTATTGGCAAACTCCCATGTCTCTTGGCCCACTCCCATATTTTCATCGTTCCTTTACTCAGCAACCCTCACACATTCAATTCAGACCAGGAAAAAGTTTGACTTTTACAAAGTCTGGTACAAAGACACTGGATTGAAAGAAGTTCAATGAACCTGTTTGTTCAGTGACTGTAATTAATGTCAATCTCTGTGGGCCCTGACTGAGTCACTGGATGGATTCCTCCTTCTGTTAATAAATGAGTGTCACCTGCAACATTCCTCGAAACAGGGAGAGATGACAGGTCAGAATCTGAGGAGAGCAGACTGCAATGTTCCCACAATGGGCAGGAGTCTGTCTGGGACAATTGACTATTTTTCTGCAAATTATGAACGGATGAATTTGGAACGTCGGATCCGATACATACTTTGGATTATTCAACACATTTACTATCCGACTCTCGCTGCTGTTGGTATTCCAGGTAAGTGTCTCTGTCTGGATAGTAATTCTGTGAATCATGATTTAACTTTATTACTATTCTTCTCATTTCCTATTCCCCGACTTTCATCTTTTAGAATGGGTTTCCTACACTGACATGCACACACTCACTCTGCCTTTCCTGCAAGCACACCTTCCAGTTTATGGAGTGAATCTGTATTGCAGAACTATAATTTATTTTGCTCAAAAAATGCATAACCTACAGTCAATCCATGTAAGATGCTGTAAATATCACTTTAGAATTAGAACCAGTCCTACAGCCATATTGGGACACCGACAGACTTTAACCTCACACCTTTAATGCATTGTCTGAGATGAGATGACACCTTTTGTTGGAGAATCTGAATTTATCTTGAGAATGCGACTTAAAAGGAGTTCTGGGATTTACCTATTAATGAACTGAAATTAGGAAACCCATTCTAAAAAAATGAGAGACTTAATCTGAGTTTGATTTTATATTCAAGCCGCATGACACTGCAAACTTTCGCGAAAAATTCTGCATCTTCTGATCTAGCTCCATAACCAACTGATGAAGAAGCAGCGCTTCGAAAGCTAGTGCTTCCAAGTAAACCTATTGGACTCTCACCAGGTATTGTGTGATTTTTAGCTTTGCAAACTTTCCAGGTTGAATTCCTCTTGTCCCTGCTCTTCCCAACTGCCCAGTCCATTGACATCCTCCTGCAGATTACAGATACCGTCCTCACTTTTTACCAGCCTTCCAGGTTTCACGCCATTTGTGAACTTATTTATCATATTCCCCTCAATTTAAGTCTAAATAATTCATTTACAAACCAGACAGCAAGCTCCCAGCACAGAGCTCTGTGAAACCTCACTGGAAACAGACATCCCTCGACCATTGCCCTCTCCTTCCTGCCTCTCAGCCAGTTTTACATCCAGCATGTCACTTTATCTGTGATCCCATTGGCTCTTACTGTCTTGACCAATCTGCATGACGAACTTTACCAAAAGCCTTGCTGAAGTCCACGTAGAACACATCAAATGCACTGCCCTCATCAACACACCAGGTTACCTCCTCAAAAGGTTATCAAACACAAACTTCCTGTAACAAATCCTTTGTCTGATTATTTAATCTCCCTTCATTTGCAGATATAGTCTCCCTGCACTGTCCCCTCGGTTTCCTTTGTTGATGTATTTCTCCTGCAGCTGTGAAACTGAAAGGGAACTGAGATTTTTGAGCTTGCAGTTCTGAAACCACATTGGGAATTGGGGGCAGATGCCTTAAGCCAGTGTCTGCAGCCATGACAAGGCCACATGGGGAAATCCTTTTCCAATGCAGGGAGGCTTAGCAGAGAGACACCTCGACAGTTATGGCAATCTCTGCAGTTGCTCTTGTTCATTTACAGGGTCACAATCCTTGAATCACACACTCCCTGTGGAAATGACCCCTCCTCCAGAAGGAATAGAGAGGTTAGTGCAGAAGCTGCAGGAGTGGGATTTTCTGTGTTTGATGAGGACAATCGAATGTGACTGTAGATTTAACTGTGAGTGAGCGTCAATAGATTTGCTAAAGCCCTGCACTTTGAGTTTGATTTCCAGCTCTGCCGTAACAGGGAGGCTTTTTATTGGTGTCTAGAGTCTCCTCAGTGACAATGTTCTCCCTATGTTATAGCTTAAGGTGAGGATTTCCACATCTCTGCAACTATTTGTTACAGTGGGTGATGAACTCTCCTGCCTTTGTTTCAGTTGAGCTGTTTCTTTTCCTCATGCATCTTTCACCTTCCCCATCCCTTTTTCCATACATTTCCGTATGACGAATGACTGTGGATATTCTTGCAAGGTTAGAAATGTTATATTGGATCTTTGCTTAGCATTCTCTTGGACTTTACTTCAAATGGCTCTTTCTGAATTCTCACTCAGATCTCTGTTGTAATCAATGAGATTGGAACGCTTGCCTTCAATGACAGGCTCTAATGTAGTAATGCTAGCCTCAAACCAGTCTGTGATATTTTAAGGTTTTTCTATTCTCTTCAGAATGTAGTATTATAGATGATGATTTCTCACGGAATGTGCTATTTCACTTCTGTTCTCTGAAAGGGAATGCTGCAAAGTGCCTTTTAGTCAAGTTGTGGAAAAGCTGTTTTTTTTAATTGAGAAAGCAGTGTGTCTGATGTTAACATGAGTGCAGTGTTTGTGCTTTGAATGAAAAAGACCTTCAAGGGCTCTATAGTTAATTTGATACATATCAGAGACCCATTCTCGCTAACTCCTTTATTAATTGATGCAGTCAACATGTAGCATTACCTTCTGTTCATGTCTTATGGATATTTTCATTCATGAACAGAACTCAGGAAACTTATTAATATTATCAATAACCACAATGTTAACCCACAATAAAGCCACAATATTTCGGGAAAACATTAATTTCCTGGATGGATGCTGTAGTCAAATTGACACTAAACAACAGGGATAAGTTTGCAAAATGTTTTTCCACAAAATAAGTGACACATAATTCACGGGACACAAAAAGCTACAATAATAAACATGCTTCCTGCAGACTGAAGGAGTGACTGTTCATGTGTTTCCACACATACACACAAAGTTGGAATAGTTTTTAAACCAGTTTGTTTACTAGCTCCTTTTACTGAGATGTGAGAACATAAATATTTATTTGTTTGTTTATTATTCAATCAAATGAAAATATCAGATGTCAATTTCTGATTTAAATATAACAATTGGCTCCATCTACATGACAATATAATCTACTGAAATTCTCCCAAAGAGGAGGCCACATACACTCAGGGACTAAAGCTAGAAATACAAAGCCTATTTGCAAGCAATTCATTAGCTCAGTGATTGCGTCTTTCCCTCATTCCTAATTAGTGGAAGTTTCTTTTGTTAACAGATCTGAATCCAGTCTCGGTTGTTTGCAAACTCCCCTGTCTCCCACTTCACTTGCAACCTCTCTCTCTCGACCACCTTCTTGAAATTTTTATTTTCTTCCTCTCTCTCTCTTTCCAGTCTTGCTCACTCTCCGTCTCTCTCTTTCTCTCTCTCTCAATCTCTCTCTGCCTCCCACTGTCTTGCAGTGTCGATCTTTTGCTTCCACCCCTGTCTAACCTGTTCTCATGTGACCTCTCCATGAACCCAATCCCACTGGGTTCCCATTGTCCCCTCAGACCCGTTGTGGCCTCTCCATAATTTCCGAATCCCCTCATGGCCTCATTGTCTCCTTCCAGGTGCCTTGCAGTTTCCCTCTTGCCTATACACCAAACCCTTGACCTGTCTGCAATGACTGGCTTGGCTCCTCCCTCCGGCCCTCCCTGCCAGACCTTTCCTCTATCCACCTCTTACTTGCCAACACGCCGCCTTCCCTCACAGAGAACCTTCCTGTTCACTCTTACCTTGCAGCATGTTTCCCCCACCTCCAATACAGTGATAGAGTCATGGAGGTGTACCATATGGAAAAAGTCCCTTCGTTCCAGCATGTCCACGCCGACCAGATAGGCCTACCCAATCTAGTCCCACCTGCCGGCACCTGGCTCATATCCCTTAACACCCTTCCTATTCATATACCCGTCCAAATGCGTCTTAAATGTTGCAATTGCACCAGCCTTCACCACATCTTCTGGCAGCTCATTCCATACACGTACCACCCTCTGCGTGAAAAAGTTGCCCCTTAGGTCTCTTTTATATCTTTCCCCTCTCACCCGAAATCTATGCCCTCTAGTTCTGGACTCCCCTCATATTCATCTGAACTAAACTCCATCTGCCACTTCTCAGCCCATTGGCCCATCTGGTCCAGATCCTATTGTAATCCGAGGTAATCCTCTGGTTTCTCTCTTGCATTCATCATTGATAGGCACATCAGTAAACCTATCAGCAGCACGCATGGCCATACAAAGCCTGTGATTGGAGGAGCAGCTGACCTCCATTCTCACCCACTTCTGGTTACTTTTGGAAAATGATTAAACAACACAACTGCTATCTCATCCAGCATTCTATTGACAAGCGTTGGATGCATTTCATCTGAACCAGGGACATGTCAGCCGTTGATTCTAAGAATTTCCTGAGCAACAATTCATCGTTATTGTAATTGTGTCTAATTCATCCCTTCCTTTCAACTTGTTATTCATACTCATTTCTAGAATGTTATTTGAAAGACAGGCATAAAATATATGTTCGATGAATCCATTGTTTCTTTATGTCCCATTATGATGTCATTACTGGATACATTAACACATTCGAAAATCTCAATACGCACTGTAACTTATTAACTGTATTTATACTAAGGTGTAACTTTACGCTTGGCTTAACAAAATGGTTTTTTTGTTTATTATCCTTTCTCATAGTTAACACAGTGACAATAGTGATTCTGTCACAGAGAAAGTGTGGTCTTTCTAAATGTGTCACTTGCTACCTGGTGGCCATGGCAGCAGTGGACTTACTGCTCATAATCATAGATCTAATGTTGAGACACATTCCAATTATTTATAGAAATGAATTTACATTTCTGAAGACCATCCCCGTGTGTAACATCCATGCCTCCCTGGTGTTTGCAGCTATGGACTGCTCTGTCTGGTTCATGGTCGCTTTCACCTTTGATCGATTTGTGGCCATTTGTTGTCATAAGATGAAAGACAACTATTGCACTGAGAAAACAGCAGCCGTGGTTCTGGGAACAATAACTGTGCTCAGCTGTTTAAAGAATATTTCGTGGTATTTTATGTTAACACCTTGGTATAATCTGAGAAACCAGCCTTGGTTTTGTTTGGTGAAAAAGCATGTTTCGTTATCTCTGATCTGGGGATCAATTGAGCTTATTCACTACATTCTGACTCCAGCACTCCCATTTGTTCTGATTCTGCTGCTCAATGCTTTCACTGGGAGGTACATTTTAGTGGCCAGCAGAGCCCGCAGGAGACTCCAATCTGACAGCAGGGGGCAGCATTCCAAGGACCGACACTTGGAGACCCGAAGGAAATCCATCATTTTAATGCTTCTTATCTCAGGGAATTTTATCCTGTTATGGTCAATGTTTGTGGTGTATTCTACATGGAAGCGATTATATCGGTTGGGTTATAAGGCTGTATTTTTACATTACTTTTTACGAGATATTGGCTTCATTCTCCAGCTCCTGAGTTGCTGTACAAACACATGTATATATGCCGTGACCCAGGCTAAGTTCAGAGAACAGCTGAAGAACATGGTAAAACAGCCTTTTGCTCAATTAGTAAGATTTATGAAATGATGAGATGGATTGATGCATTCTGGGATCACAATTGAAAAATCCAGGCCCTTTGGGTTAGTGATAAGGACACAGTGAGGTCAATCTGCTCTCCCTGACATCTGTGAGACACATGGAGTAGGTTCAGTCAACAGTCCCCATGATCCTTGAAACAGACACAATACAATCGATCAGACCTTTCTGGATCAGTGAGACAAACACAATGCTTTCCCTGACTAAGTGACAAAAGTTGGCCGCTATGGACACTGCATCTCTCCTTATGTTGAATAAGTGTCATATAATGTGGAAACAGACCCTTCAGTCTAACTCGTCCATGTCAACCATCTTCCCAAGCTAACATATTCACACCTGCCCGCACTTGGTTCATATCCCTACAAACCTTTCATATTCATGTACATATCGGAATGTCTTTTAAACCTTGTAACTGTACCTCCACCCACCACTGTCTCTGGCAGTTCATTCCACACATGAACCATGCTCTGCGTAAAAAAAGTTACCCCTCATGTCCTTTTGAAATCTTTCTCCTCACACCTTAAAAGTATGCCCTCTAAATTTGAACCCCCCCCCCCCCCACCCATCTCGGAAAAGGCCATTGTCATTCACCTTGTCTTTGTCCCTCATGATTTTCTAAACCTCAATAACGACACCCGTCAACCTCCTGTGCTCCAGTGAAAGAAAGTCCCAGTCTTTCCAGTCTACTTTGATGCCTCAAACACTCCAATCCCAGCAACACCCTGGTAAATCATTACTGAACCCTCTCCAGTTAAACAATATCCTTCCGACAACAAGGCAACAAGAGCTGCACACAGTACTCCAGAAGGGACCTCACCAACATCCTGTACAAAATCAATATAACGCCCCATACTCAACAGCAGATATCCCTGTGCAAAGATCCTGAGCTGCACTTAAAAAAAATCCAGCAAATATCTCTATAATTGTCAACGCGGATGAAACTTTACGTGATTATAGTGCATAACAAAAAGCAAAATAATGATATAAAATGGCGACAGCAAATGTCACTGAAATCATTGCAGCAAATATTGTTTAACATGCTCACAACTAGGAACATTTGAACTGCTCACTCTATGTAATGTTAAAAAGACAGGGATGACAGTCACTGATGTGACCCCATTTGAACTTGCTCCTTCCTTCTCAGAGGCAATTCAGCATCAGCAGCAAATACCGTCTTTCTCAATGATGCCCACATCGTGTGAATGAATGTCTGTGAAAACATTCCTGAAGAATTGCCACATATAAACACTGATATAAAGCATCATAGTGATATTCAGTTCCATGTTTTAAACTTCATGTACCACAAATAATACCTGTTAAAATAAGAGCAAGTACTTAGTGAAATATTATTTGGTAGTGATTTGGTATTACAGAACTTGAGCATTGCTGGAAAAGACATTTTGTCAGAGCTTTTTCTTTTACATACATTAGGATAATTTGTTGAATACAGTTGAACAGGAACATTTGTACTCTACAAGGGAAGAGTGCTGATTGGTTGGCAAGTAGACTCTAATGGAGACATTGCTGTCAAAATGCACCAAACACTGATGATTGATAGTTGACCCCACGGGGTTTGTTTAATTTTAAACCAAGCAGATTGACTCTGATTAATTACAGCATTGCTCTATAAATAAAGAGACTGGGAATGGCTGTGTGCTTTATTGCTGAATTCGAACAGAGTTAATGAATGTTTCTACTCTTTTCATCTGCAAAGAACAGGTTTCTGTGTATTAAACATTGTATCTTCCACTATGCACAAGTATCTTACACTGTGAGCCCAATTGACAATCCTAACTTACATATAAACATATGAAATCGGAGAAAATATTGACTATTTGGCTCCTCAAGTCTGTCTGTGTATGTATGTGCAATGTTAAGTCCCACTAATGTCCCACCAAACTTCTAACCTAACACCAATGTATCTGTTTTATGGGATGGTGTTCAATTAAAAAAATGATAAGCACTGCAGAGGCTGGAAATCAGAAACAAAAGCAGACATTGCTGGAAAAAACTCAGCAGGTCTGGCTGCATCTGTGGGGTGAAAACAGAATCATCGTTTTGGGTGAATGACCCTTTCATCAAAACTGATTGCTGATGACAAAAGGCTCATATTTATGCTGAAGGTGGGCTGTGTAGGGAGCTATGATAGAGCCCATGGAGGGAGAGAGAGAGAAAGAGAACGAGAGAGAGACAGAGAGAGAAAGCAATCAAAGGTCTGTGTAAAAGTCAGTCTGGGAGAATGGATAGTTGCTAATGGGGATCATGAGAGTCTGACAATGGGTTGCATGTGGTTGTATCCTGTTGGGAAGCGATGCCAAAGAGGATCAGCTAAAGACTTCTCCAAACCTAGCTTTCGTGTGGGCCAGTCACCCATTTGCCCAGCTCAGTTGAGAGGCAATGTCAATGATACTCCGGCTTCCACAGTGAGATACAAACTTTTTGTACTTTTCGTGTTACCATCATTACAAGCAACGCTGATTTCAGTGATCCTTCCACCTTAATCTATACTTCCAATCTCGTGAAACACCTGATCAATGATGGACATCTCAATGAACAGCCTTAGGTTCACAAGATCTCAAGATATTTACCAGAATTCGTTATCATCAGGCGTTGGATTCTCACAACATACCCCATTGATCTACATTACAAAGTTAACGCTTATAGTCTTTCTCAGACATGTCAAAGACTTTTGCATATCTCAAAGGGCTCCTTGAGTTCTGTCATTCATTGTAGTCATTGACATCCATATTTAGCTCTGTTCCTCATCTTGTATTTCCCCGGGCTTCATCACCGGAGATACAAATAAATGTTAGTTCCTACTAATTGTCATAAGATTCATAATCTTCGTTCTCATATACATTTAGTTAGATGTGAAGTTGTATGTTCTCACCTGTTGCTAGAATTCCTTCACTTATAGGTGTTAAGCAGTTTCTTTCTCTCCATGTTATAATTGCCTATCACTTCAGCACCTTATAAATTCTGTTATACAGTTTATAAACCTGATTACTTGACAAAAAAAAAGAATAATTTTTTTATTAATTGTTCTAAAAGTTGTACTATCATTTCCAATAAAGTTATTTTGTTAGACACAGTGTTGGAATTCTTTTGCCATTGGATTGTGAGCAGCTTCTGTCCCATTTGATCTTGGATGGTCCGATAAACATGGCCCCTCTTTCTTACAGTGGCACTACAGCTCATTCTAGTCATATCCTGTCATCTGGGAAGGAATTTACTGACCCTACTCTAAATATTTCAACTCTAACTCTTTTACCTAAGAAGGCAACGTTTATGTCATTAATATGATCACAAACTCAATCACACTCCACCAATGTGAGGGCATGGTTTTCTTACTTATGCTTGTTAAAATCTTAAAGCTGTCTCTTACAGATATCTGCAGTTGTTATGTTTCCAGAACCCCCTTCATGTTAAGTTGTAAGATTCTTTCTACAGCACCAACCCTGTTACCATGGGTTACCTCCTTCTCAAAAGTATCTCTGTGCTACACTATGACCTCAATTTAATGCTGGACCAGGCAAACTAATTATGGTATTTCAGCCATATTTATACTGAAGGACGGACATTTTATGCCATCTCTGACCATGGGATGCCCCAACAAAAATACAGCCCATGTGATGACAGTGCTCAATGTGTTGGGTGTTTGGATAAGGACATTGGAGAAAGTGCTCAAGTCCAAAAGTTGTTGAACTCAACACAGAGTCCAGAAATCTTCAGGGTCCCCGAGCAGAAATGTGTTCTCCCAGTTCATACTGAGCTTCACTGGAGCACTGCAGCTAGCCCAGGATACACGTGTTGGCCAGGGAAATGCGGTAGTGTGTACAAGTGGCAGAAAGTGCAGGGCCATTTCTGTGGACAGCACGGAGGTGTTCTGTGAAGTTGTGAACCAGTCCATGCTTCACCTCCCCAATGTAGAGGAGACCACATTGTGAGCAGCGAATACAATAGGCTAGATTGAGTGAAGTGCTGCTTCACCTTTAAGGTGGATCTGGGGCCTTGGAGAGTGAGGACAGAGGGAGTAAAGGGACTGGTGTTGCAGGGAAAGGTGCCATGTGGGTATGGGGAAGTTTTGGGAATGGAGGAGGGTTGGACCAGTTTTGTCCCAGAGTGAATTGTCCCTGTGGAAGTCTGAGAAGGGAGGGAAAAGTGAAAACATGTCTGGTGGTGGTATCTGCTAGGGGTGGGGGGTGCAGGGGTAGAAATGGCAGCTAATGATCTTCTGGCTGTTGATACTGGATGGGCGGTAGTTGAAGACAAGGGGGTCTTATCAGTGTTGTGGGAGGTTTTGTCACATCCTCTAAGAATTAAATAAGGATTGTGAGGCAACACCTGCCCCTCACAAAGCCATGCTGACTATCTCGAGTCAAACTACACTTTTCCAAATAATAATAAATCATATCTCGCAGAATACTCTCCAATAATTTGTCTACTACCGACATAAGACTGACTGGGCTGTAATTCCCAGGATTATCCCTCTTCTCTTTCTTCAACAAGGAAACACCATTTGACACTTTCCAATCGTTGTGGTTCTGTTCGCCGAGCTGGGAGTTTTTGTTGCATACAAAAACTCCCAGCTCGGCGAACAGAACCACAACAACGAGCACCAGAGCTATAAATCTTCCCACAAACTTTGAACTTTCCAATCATCTGGTACGATCCCAGGGTCAGTGAGGATACGAAGATCATCACCAAAGGCGCAGCAATCTCTTCCCTGACTTCCCGTAGTGAACAAGGGACTAATGTATGCTCATCCTTTTTCAAAATTTCCTGTACATACTCCATCTTAACATCAGCCTATTTGAGCATATCAGCCTGTTTCAGGCTGTCCCTTTCGCTAGCAAATATTGAAGCAAAGAATTCATTAAGGACCACCCCTACCTCGATCGACTCCAGGCACACGTTCTTTGATTGGCCCTGTACTCACTCTAACTACCCTCTTGTTCCTCACATAAGTGTAGAATGCCTTGGGATTTACCTTAATCGTACCCATCAAGGCTTTTTCATGCACCCCTCGCGCTCTCCCAAGTCCATTCTTCAGTTCCTTCCTGGCTACCTTGTCACCTTCTAGAGCACTGTCTGACCCTTGCTTCCTTAACCTTCAGTAGTCATGATTTGCCTTGGAGCCTTGGAGAGTGAGGACAGAGGGAGTAAAAGTACTAGTGTTGCAAGGTAAGGTGCCATGGGGTGTGGAGAACTTTTGGAATGGAGGAAGGTTGGACCAGTTTGTCCCAGAGTGACAAGGTTCCACGACTCGCCTTTAAACAACCACCAAACCTTAAACAGATTGTTGTTCGTAGCAGGCAGCCCGGCTCTCTGGACAACTCCATTCAACCCTGTCACGGTAGGCGCTGCAAGACGTGTCAGAGTACGGACATAGATACCATCATTACGCATGGGGACACCTCCCATCTTGTACATGGCAGGTACTCACGTGACTCAGCCAACGTTGTCTATCTTATACGTTGCAGGCAAGGATGCCCAGAGGCATGGTACCCTGGGGAAACCGAGCAAAGGCTAAGATAACGGATGAATGGGCACCACACAACAATCAACAGATAGGAGGTTCCCTCCCAGTTGGGGAACACTTCAGTGCTCCAGGACGTTCAGCCTCGGACCTTTGGGTGACCATCCTCCAAGATGGCCTTCGGGACAGGCAGCAGAGAAAAGTGGCCGAGCAGAGGCTGATAGCGAAGTTCTGTACCCATAGGGAGGGCCTCAACTGGGACCTTGTGTTCATGTCACATTACAGGTGACCACCATTGCACTATACGCACACACACACACACAGATACTCCGACACACACAGACTCTCACACACACGCAGGCACTCCTATACACACATACACATGGAAACACATACACGAAGACGCGCACACACACACCACACACACCCTTATAGACACACACACTCCCACACTCACACATGCACCCCCTCACAGACGTAAGACACTCTGCACTCTCTACGCACACACACACATACACTTTCTCACACTCACACCCCCAACCCAGACACACACAGACACACACATATACACACAGACAAAGACTCACATGCACACATATACTTTGTGGGGTGAATTTGTACTTGCAGGGTTACATTGTACTTTGCACAAAAACTGCATGAATTTATGTAAAACCCCGTTATCTCACTTTTTAGATTAGAATCAATCTAAATATCATGGCATCCACAGAGAACTCAGGGGGCTAACACCTTCTACATATTGTCTAGCTATTACCATTGATAACAGCTAATCCGAGAATGCAACTTTTTTAAAAAGAAGGTTTTGTGATTTACACATGAAAGAAATGATTCTATCACTGTATTCTAACAGATGAGAGTATAAACAGACAATCAATTTTTCAATGTATAATTTCAGTTAAATCACACTGTAAATGTTTGCTATAAATTCTGTGCATTACGATCGAGCCCTCCACTATCACCTAATGAAGGAGCATCGCTCTGAAAGCTAGTGTGCTTCCAATTAAACCTGTTGGACTATTACCTGGTGTTGTGTGATTTTTAACTTTAACCTTCAATAAGCTTCCTTATTCCTCTTGATAGATGTTACACATTACTTGTCATCCAAGTTTCCTTCACCCCACCATCCCTTCCTTGTCTCAACTGGACAAACCTATCCAGCACTTGCAGCAAGTGCTCCCTAAATCACCTCCATATTTCTGTCATGCCTTTCTCCGAGAATATCTGCTCCCAATTTCTGTTCCACAGTCCCTGCCTAATAGCATTGTAATAGCCCCCTCCCCGAATTAAATGCTTTCCCATACTGTCTGCTCCTAACCCGTTCCATGTCTATAGTAAAGGTCAGGGAGTTGTGATCACTATCACCCAAATGGACTCCTACCGAGAGATCTGACACCTGGCATGGTTCGTTGCATAGCCCCAAATCTAATATGGCCTCCCCTCCAATTAGCTTATCTACATATTGCATCAGGAACCCTTCCTACACATATCTGACAATAACTCCTCCAAAAGAATTATTTGTACTAAGTACATTCCATCAAGAGTAGGGTAGTTATAGTCACCCATGACAACAACCCTGTTGCTTCCGCACCTTTCCAGAATTTGCCTCCCAATCTGCTCCTCCGTGTCTCTGTTCCTATTGAGGAGCCTGTTGAAAACTCCCGATAAAGTGACTGCTCCTTTCTTGTTTCTGACTTTTTCATTGATCCAAACACAATAGATCAACTCTCCTCGCTGGCCTCCCTTTCTGTAGCTGCGATACGATCTCTGATTAGTAATGCCACTCCATCACCTCATGTACCTCGTTTCCGATTCCCTTTGAAATACATAAACTCCGGAACATCCAACAACCATTCCTGCCTGTGATATCCAAGTCTCCGTAATGATCACAACATCACAGCTCCAAGTACTGATCAATGCTCTAAGTTCATCCAGACACTTCTTGTTTTAAAATAGACACACTTCAACCCATCACACCAACTGCAACTTTACAGAACAACTGTCTATGCCTCCTTGCATACTCTCTGCATTTTGTGTCTGCCTGTTCACCAGCTAGCCCATCCTTTGATCTGTAGGTCTGGTTCCCATCTCACTGCCAAACTAGTTTAAACCCTCCTGAAGAGGTCAAGCAAACCTCCCATCCAAGATGTTAATGCTTCTCCAGTTCAGATGCATCCAATCCTCCGATATTCCCCAGAATGTATCCCAATGATCCACATTTCTAATGCCCTTCCTCCTACACCAGCTCTGCAGCCACATGTTCAGCTGCACTTGCTGTCTGTTCCCAACCTCCCGAGACTTTGACTCCGGCAGCAATCCTGATATTATTACTCTGCTGGTCCTGCCTTCCAACCTAATTCCCTGTATTCACTTTTCAGGTCCGCGTCCCTTTCCCTACTGATATCATCAGTACCCATGTGAAATAGGACTTCTAGCTGCTCTCCCGCTCCCCCACCCTTAAGAATCCTGCAGACTCGATCAGAGACATCCCTGATCCTGGCACTGGGAGGCAACATACCATCCAGGAGTCTCGCTTGTTCCACAGAATCTCCTGTCTATTCCTCTAACCATTGAATCCCCTATCACTATCGCTCTCCCATTCTCTCGCCTTCCCTTCTGAGCCACTGCGTGAGGGTCAGTGCCCGAGACTTGGCCACTGTGGCTTTCCCCTGGTAGTTCGCTCCCCCCAACAGTATCCAAAGTGATACACTTATTATTGAGGGGAGCGGCCACAGGGGATTCCTGTGACAGAGAGGGAGGAACTGGTAGAATGAAACAGAGTCTCTACAGGAAGCAGGGTGTAAGGGTGTATAATTCAGGTAACTGTGGGAGTCGGTGGGTTTATAGTGGATAGCGATGGATTCACAAAAAGAATATCTCAGAGAGATACAGAAATGAGATGAGGAGCTGTTTTCCCAACCTGCTGTTCCTCACCTGCAAACAAAGACCATCTCCACTGTACTCAAAATAGTGTTCAAACAAGACACTAGCTCTCTCTAGTCAGAAAACAACAAATGTCTCCAGCATTTCACTGAAACCATGTGATTTTAATAAAAATGCCTTTTTTAAAAAAATTCCGAAACGGTTTTTGCCAGGTTTGGAGGATTTGAGCTATAGGAGAAGCTGAATAGGCTGGGACTGTTTTCCCTGGAGCATCGGAGGCTGAGGAGTGACCACATAGAGGTTTATAAAATCATGAGGGGCATGGATACAATCAGTAGACAAAGTCTTTTTCCTGGGGTAGGGGAGTCCAGAACTGGAGGGCACAGGTTTAGGGTGAAAGGTTAAAGATATAAAAGGGACCTAAGGGGCAGCTTTTTCATGCAGATGGTGGTACATGTGTTCAAAGTTTGTGAGAAGATTTGTAGCTCGGGTTCTCGTTGTTGTGGTTCTGTTCGCCGAGCTGGGAATTTGTGTTGCAGACGTTTTGTCCCCTTTCTAGGTGACATCCTCAGTGCTTGTGAGCCTCCTGTGAAGCCCTTCTGTGATCTTTCCTCCAGCATTTGTAGCGGTTTGAATCTGCCTCTTCTGGTTGTCAGTTCCAGCTGTCCGCTGCAGTGTTCAGTATATTGGGTCCAGGTCGATGTGCTTATTGATTGAATCTGTGGATGATTGCCATGCCTCGCCATAAAACGGATACCCAGACAATTTCATCAACAGATGCCTAAGGGAAAGACAACGGAACGATGACATGCTGCAACCCAAAGGACTAGCCACACTACCATAAATCAAGAGCATTTCTGAACTGACAGACTGCTGCAACCACTAGGACTCAAAACAGCACACAAACCAACAGCCGCTCTCAGACAACAACTCACCAGGACAGAGGACCCAATACCCCGTATGAGCAAAACCTATGTAGTGTACAAAATCCCATGCAAGGACTGCACAAAACACTACATATGACAAACAGGAAGACAGCTAACAACCCGCATCCACGAATACCAACTAGCCACGAAACGACACGACCAGCCATCCCTAGTAGCCACACACGCAGATGACAAGCAACATGAATTCGACTGGGACAACACTGCTATTAACAGGACAAGCCAAAGAGAGAACAGCCAGGGAATTCCGAGAGGCATGGCACTCATCCACAGATTCAATCTATAAGCACATCGACCTGGACCCAATATACCAACCACTGCAACGGACAGCTGGAACTGACAACCAGTAGCAGCAGATTCAAACCACTACAAATGCTGGAGGAAAGATCACAGAAGCGCTTCACTGGAGGCTCCCAAGCACTGAGGACATCACTTGGATAGGGAACGAAATGTCTGCAACACAAATTCTCAGCTTGGCAAACAGTTCCACAACAGTGGAACATGTATGGAATGAGCTGCCAGAGGGAGTAGTGGGAGCGGGAACAATTACAACATTTAAAAGACATCTGGATGAGAATATGAAAATAAAGGGTTAAGAGGGAAATGGGCCAAGTGCTGGCAAATATGGCTAGATCAGGTTAGGATATCTGGTCGGCATGGATGACTTTGACCAAAACGTCTGTTTCCCTGCTGCACTGGTCTGAGAGTTTATGTTGCGATAGATGGACCTCGTGCCTGGCGATTAAAGAATAGTATTCAACTTGGTGGAATGATCAACAACCATCCTGAATTCTGACCTTATGATGGAGGGATTGTTCATGATGAAGCAGCTGAAGTTAACTGGGCTGAGGACACTTCCCTGAAGAACTCCTGCAAAGATGTCCTGGAGCTGAGGTAACTGACTTCCAACAACTACACCCATCCTCCAATGTGCCAGGTATGACTCCAACAAATGAGAGTTTCATCTTATTTAGCATTATTTTAGGTTTCCTTCAGGTCAGACTTGGTCACTTACAGCTTTGATGTCAAGTGCAGTCACTCTCACCTCACCTCAGGAGTTCAGCTCTTTTCTCCTTGTTTGGATAATTGTTGTTATGGGTCTGGTGCTGAGCAACCATGCAGAACTGAACACCAGTGAACAAGTTATTGCTGAGTGAGTGCAGCTCGGTCACTCTCTAGATGACACTTTCCACCATGTCATTGTTCATTGTGATTAGACTGATAGGGTGTGAATTATTTGGATTTGCTTTGTTGTATTTTTTTTTAAAAAAAGATTTATCTGCTTAAATTCCTATATTTTCAGGAGGTTGCTAGTATTGCAACTGCACTGGAACAGTTCAGATCAGGACATGGCTAGTGTTGGAGACATGTCCCAAATACAAAATATTTTCAGGACCATTGCTTTATTCAGTGTCTTAGCTTTTTCTTGAAGACTGGCTGTCGAAAGTGTGATATTAAGGCAGTTCAGAGCCCTTACGTTTCTGTGATAGTGAAAGGTAAGGCTGGTAGGTTTAGAGAACGATTGATGAATGAGGGCATTGATGTTTGAGTCAAGAATAAAGAATTGTGTCTGAGATACAGATAACTGGGCTGAAATAAAACTCTTGAACAATATAAAGAATATAGGAGCATTCTTAAGAGTGAGTTCTTGAAGGCAAAGATGATACTATTGGCAACTAAATTAAAATAATTGAAAAAGCTTTAACAAGTCCATTAAGACAAAGAGAGCAGTGGTGGCTCAGTGGTTAGCACTGATGCCTCACAGTGCCATGGACCCGGGTTTGATTCCAGCCTCGGGTGATTGTGTGGGTGGAGTTGGAGCATTCTCCCTGTCTCTGTTGGGGTTTCCTCCAACAGTTCAAAAATGTGTGGGTCAGTTGGATTGACCATGCTAAATAACCCATAGTGTTCAGGGATGTGTAGGTTAAGTGCATTAGTCAGGGATAAATATCAGATAATAGGGTCGGGCAATCGGTCTAGGTGGGTTACTCTTCAGAAGCTCAGTGTGGACCTGTTGGGCCGACGGGCCTCTTTCCACACTATTGGGATTCTATGAACTGGAGAGAGTACTACTGCTTTATGATTAAAGAGGTCGTCTTTGGTTTGAACCTTAGGAGATGGGAGAGGAGTTGAATGAATATTTCAGATCAGTTTTTACTGTGGAGAAAGAAATGGATGTGAGAGAACTCAGGGAAATGAATGTATTGAAACAGTTTACATTACATCAGAGGAGGTGCGAGAGATTTTAGAAAATATAAATGTAGGAAATCTCTAGGACCTGATCGAGATGTATCCTAGGACATTGAGGGAACTTAGGGAGGATTTGGTAGAAATATTTGTATCATCTATCGCTGCAGGTGATGTGCCAGATGACTGGTGAGTAGCTAAGGTTAAGCCTTTGTTTAACAAGAATGGAAGGAGAAACCTGGGAATTATCAGCCTGTGAATCTGACTTCGGTGCTGGGTAAGCTGTTGGAGGTGATTCTGAAAGCTGAATTCATATACATTTGAAGAGTCAAGGAATGATTGGAGATAGCCAGTATGGTTTTATTCAAGGGAAATTATGTCTCACAAGCTGGGTTGAATTTTTGAGGAAGTAATTAAAAAGATTGATGAAATCAGAGCAGGAGATTTTGTTTACATGGACTTAAGTAAAGCCTTCGACAAGGTTCCACATGGTAGACTGATTGGAGTTGGTTCACATGGGATTTAGAGTGGGCTTGCCAATTGGACACAAAGTTAGAATACACGTGTTTTTTTCAGGAACTCAGGAGCTGGAGAATGAATCCTCGTAAAAAGTTGTGTAAAAACACAGCTTATACACCAACCGATACATTCGACTCCACATAGAATACACCAGAAACATTGACCACAACAGGATGAAATTCCCTGAGACAACAAACATTAAAAAGATGGATTTCCTTCTGGTCTCCAAATGTTGGTCCTTGGAATGCTGCCCCCTTCTGTCAGACTGGAGTCTCTTGCTGGCTCTGCTGGCCATTAAGATGTACCTTCCAGTGAAAGCATTGAGCAGCAGCATCAAAACAAGTGGGAGTTGTTGGGGTCAGAATGCATGGAATAAGCTCAATTGATCCCCAGACTGCAGAAAACATAACATATTCATTTGCCAAACAAAACAAGGACTGATACAGCTTATACCTCAGCTTGTACCAAGGTGTTAACATAAAATACCAGGAAATGTACTTTAAACAGCTGAACACAGTTACTCTTCCCAGAACCACGGCTGCTGTTTTCTCAGTGCAATAGTCGCCTTTCATCTTTTGATAACAGATGGCCACAAATCGATCAAATGTGAAATCATCAGTGAACCAGACAGAGCAGTCCATAGATGCAATAAGAAGGATGCCATGATTGTTACACACGGGAGTGATCTTCAGAAATTTAAATTCAGTTTTATATAAAAATTAATATATGTCTCAATATCAGATCAATGATCATGAGCAGTGAGCCTTCTTTTACCATGGCTGCCAGGTAACGAGTGATCCATTGAGAAAGATCACACTTTCTCTGAGACAATTACAGTATTGTCACAATGTTAACTATTAGAAAGGAAAATTGAAAAGAACATGTTGTTTTTTGACTGAGTAAAGTTATACCTTATTACAGTTACAGTTAATAAGTTACAAAGTTTATCGAGATTTAGAGATGTGTTATTGTATCCAGTAATGATTTAATAATGGGAAATGAGGAAATAGTGGATGCATTGAACAGATATGTTGTGCTTCTCTCTCAAATTGCATTCCAAAAATAAGCATTTGAAAGAACATAGAACATAGAAATATATGGCACAATACAGGCCCTTTGGACCAAGATGTCATGCTGATCATTTATCTTAATCTAAGGTCAACCTGACTGACAGACCTCTCAATTTACTGCCATCTATGTGCTTGTCCATGAATTGCTTAAAGTCTCTGACTCTTCGATCAAAACTGGCAGTGCATTCCACACACACACGCTACTCTCTGCATAAAGAGCGTATCTGAGACATCTCCTCTATACCTTCCTCAAATCACATTATAATTATAACCCCTCATGACAATCAATTCTGTCCTACGGAAAAGTCTCTGGCTATCTATTCTCTCTATGTCTCTCACAACCTTGTACACCTCTCTCAAGTCACTTTTCTTGCTTATTCTCTCCTCTGTGAAAAGGCCTAACTCACTAAACTTCTCTTCATAAGACATTACCTCCAATTCAGGCAGCATTCTGATAATTTACTCTGCGCCCTCTCAAAAGCATCTACATCCTTCCAGAAATGTGGCAACCAGAACTGGGCACAATATTCCAAATGTGTGGTCTAACCAGGGTTTGAAAGAACTGCAGAAAAACCTCACAGCTCTTAAACTCAATTCCTGTTAATGAAAGCCAGTACACCATACACCTTCTTAACAATCCTATCAATGTGGGCGGCGACTTTGAGAGATCTATGTATGCGGATCCCAAGCTGCTGCTGTTCTTCCACACTGACAAGAATCCTGTCTTTAATCCTGTATTCAGCATTCAAATTCGAACTTCCAAAATGAATCACTTTGCATTTATCCAGGTTGAACTCCATCTGCCACTTCCCTGCCCAGCTCTGCATCCTGTTAACGTCTTGTTGTCGGCTGCAACAGCCCTCAATGCTATCTTGAACACCATTGACATTTGTGTCATTGGCAAACTTTTTCATCCAAGTCATCTATAAAATCTACAAAGAGCAGAGGCTCTAGAAAAGATTTATGTTGGACACCAGTGGTCACTGACCCTCCATGCGGAATACTTTCCATCCACTACCACTTGCTGACTTCTATCAGTCAGCCAATTCTGTATCCAGACAGTAAAATCTTCCTATATCCCTTACCTCCTAAACTTCTGAATGAGGCAATCGTAGGGAATCTTTTCAAAGGTCCGACTGAAATCCACATATGGCACATCCACTGCTCAAACTTTGTCAACTTGTCTCGTCACATCCTCAAAGAATTCAATAATGTGTGTAAGACATCACCTGCCCCTCACAAAGCCTTGCTGACTATCTTGAAACAGACTATGTTTTTCCACATTGTCATAAATCCCATCTCTCAGAATCCTTTCCAATACCTTGCCTACCACAGACATAAGGCTGAGTGGTCTGTTATTCCCAGGGATTTTCCTGTTCCCTCTCTTGAACAGAGGAACAGCATTCTCCACTCTCCGGTCATCCAATCCCACTCCCGTGTGGATTGAAGATGCAAAGGTCATCACCAGAGGCGCAGAATTCTCATTCCTTGCTTCCCGTAGTAACTTTGGATATATCTGGCCTTGCCCTGGGAACCTATCTGTCTTGATGCTTCCCAGAATTCCCAGCACATGCACCTTCGTAATATCAAACTGTTTAAACCTATTGACCTATTGACAAATCCACAGTGTTCTCACTATCAAAATGGTCTCTCCCTCTCTCGATAATACTAATACAAAAAGCTTATTACGGCCTCCTCTACCTCTGCAGACACCAGGCACAGGTTCGCTCCACTACCCCTGATCGGCCCTACCCTCTTTCTGATCAACCACTTACATCTCAGGTAAGTGTACAATTTTTCCAAAACCCAAGGGGTTTTGCAAATCCTTCCCTCCAAGGCCTTTTCGTGCCCCCTCCTAGCTCTCCTCAGTCCACTCCTGTGTTCTTTCGTAGCTACCCTGTAATCCTTTAAAGCTGTGACAGTCCCTTGGTTCCTCATATTTAAGTAAACTTCCTTCTTCCTCTTGAAGAGAATCTCCTCTTGTCTTGTCACCCAAGGCTACTTCACCTTACACAATAGTGTGGAAACAAACAGGAAGGAAGAGACTGGTGTATCATTAATAAATTGCTTTTGAGGCATCACAGGGAAAGGGAAGAGTAAACATAAAAGTAAGGCTAACCATCCCAAGTAAACCATAATTTAATCAGGTACAGGGAATCAGTAACATTATCAGAAGCAAGATTACATTAACAGAGAATTTAATGGCACAATGGTCTTCCTAGTGAATATAGATAACGCAAAATAGGCATTGACAATTCGGTAGTTTATTGTTGATATAGAATCCAAGTCTGAGCACAGTACAATTAAAGCAAAATATTGTGGATGCTGTAGGTCTGAAATAAAAAAAAACAGAATGGAAGGAATGAAGTAAAAACAATTATAATCATTAGGAATGGTTGCTCAGGAAATATCAGATATATCCCAGGTTCTGACAAAATACATCCAATGGTTTTCAAAGAAATGCTTAATGAGATAGCAGCTGCACTCATTTTAATTTTCCAGATGTCCCGAGGAATTGGTGAGAATGTAGAGCAACTTCTCCTCCAATCACAGGTTTGTTCTCTACATGGTTGCTGCTGATAGGCTCATCATAAACCTATCAGTGACAAATGCAAGCGAGAAACAACTTGTGATTGGTGACTGGGGTTTGGGGACGGTGGCAGCCTGCAGCTTGGTAATTGTTGCCAGTGAGGGTCTCTCTGGGGGAAGGTGGGCTGAGGACGAGGAGCAGGTGGATTGAGGCCAGGTCTGGGACGGAGAGCCAGAGGGACGAGCCAAATCTGTAATTGCAGACAGGTCCAGGAGTGTAGTAGGGGGAAGAGGGAAGCTGCAAGGAAACTGGGAGGAGGCATACAGGCCATGTCGGGATTGAGAAATTATGGGGAGGCCACAAGAAAACTGTTAAGAGTCGGTGCTGACTCAACAGAGCTGAGGGAATACTGGGAAACCAGTGGGATGGGGAACGTGGAGAAGCCACATGTGAGACTGGAAGGAGGGGAATGGAAGAGAGAGACTGACACTGCAGGAGCTTAGGGGGCGGGGCAGGGGAGAGAGTGAGAGGGAGAAAGAGGGATAAAAGCTACGAGAGGTAGATAGAGAGAGAGGGAACTTGCAAATGAAGTGGGAGTCAGAGGGACATTGTGGACAACAAAGACTAGTTTCAAAGCTGTTAACAAAAGAAACTTCAGCGAACTAAGAATGAGGAAAACATGAAATCACCGAGATAATGAAGTAAATGGACGTGGTATTCTTGGGCGGCACGGTGGCACAGTGGTTAACACAGCTGCCTCACAGCACCTGAGACCCGGGTTCAATTCCTGACTCGGGCGACTGACTGTGTGGAGTTTGCACGTTCTCCCCGTGTCTGCATGGGTTTGCTCCGGTTTCCTCCCACACTCACAAAGATGTGTCGGTCAGGTGAATTGGCCATGCTAAATTGCCCGTAGTGTTAGGTAAGGGGTAAATGTAGGGGTATGGGTGGGTGCGCTTTGGCGGGTCGGTGTGGACTTGTTGGGCCGAAGGGCCTGTTTCAACACTGTAAGTAATCTAATCTAGCATCAACCCATCTATGCTCAGAAGCTACTCTATTTGAGGGATTTCAATGGATTCTATTGTAATGGACATTGTGGTGATTGTTACATTTAAATCTGAAATTGACATCCCAGATGTGTGTTTAATGAAAAAACAAGTAAACATTTATTTTCTGACATCTCAGCAAAAAAACCGTAGCCACAACATTGTGAAACAGTATTAAAAATTTATAAAAAATATGTGGAAACAGATGAAAGTTCATTTCTCCAGTCTACAGGGAGTACGCTTATTGCAATAGCTTTTTTGTGAATAGTGAAGTATGTGTCAGTTATCTTGGGGATAAAAACATTTTGCAATTTATGCCTGTGGTCTTTTGCCAAATGAAGTGCAGCATTCATCCAGGAAATTAATCTCTTCCCTGTACATTATCGCTTTATTGTGGTTTGATAGTTATTGATAATATTGATTATTTCTTTGAACTTCTTTGTGGGCGGCACGGTGGCACAGTGGTTAGTACTGCAACCTCACAGCGCCTGAGACCCGGCTTCAATTCCCGACTCAGGCGACTGACTGTGTGGAGTTTGCACGTTCTCCCCATGTCTGTGTGGGTTTCCTTTGGGTGCTCCGGTTTCCTCCCACTGTCACAAAGATGTGTGGGTCAGGTGAATTGGTCATGCTAAATTGCCCGTAGTGTTAGGTAAGGGGTAAATGTAGGGGTATGGGTGGTTTGCGCTTCGGCGGGTCGGTGTGGACTTGTTGGGCCGAAGGGCCTGTTTCCACACTGTAAGTAATCTAATCTAATCTTCACTTGTGAATATCCACTGCAGCAAGACATACACAACAGGTAACGTGTTGACTGCATCAATTAATAAATGAATTTGTGAGAATGAAAAGGAAGCCCTAGACATCAAATGGTAACACTCAAGAACAGGTATAAAACATAACTGATGTGTACCAATATATTGATATAAGCCTCAGCAAGGCTTTTACAAAAGTCCCCCAAGCAGATTGGTCCAGATAGTCAGCGACAATGGGATCCCAGGTAAAGTGACACGCTGGATGTAAAACTGGCTGAGAGGCAGGAGGGAGAGGGGAATGGTTGAGGGATGTTTCTGTGACAGGAAGTCTGTTTCCAGTGGGATTTCACAGATCTCGGTGCTGGGAGCTTGCTGTCTGTTGTGTAGATGAATGATTTAGATTAAATTCAGGAGAATATGATAAAGACATTCACAGATGGCACAAAACTCAGAAGGATAGTGAAAATTGAGGAGGATATCTGTTAACCTGCAGAACGATATCAATAGACTGGTCAGCTGGACAGAGCAGGATCAACAGGAACTCAAAATGGAAAAGGGTGCACTTTCCTTTGAGGAGGGGCTAACAAGGTAAAGGAATGCTCTGTGAATGTTAGGGCCATGGAAAAGACTGAAAATCAAAGGGACATCGGATGCATTTCCACCGATCACTGATGAAAGCAGGTCACGTAGATAACAGCGTAAATAAAAAATTAAGGTACTCGTCTTTTATGAGCTTAGGCATGGAATAAAGGAGCTGGGGTTTTGTGCTGAAACTGTATAAATCATTGGTTAGGCCACAACTGGAGTCCTGCCTGTAGTTCTGGTCACCGCATTATAGAAAGGATGTGATTGCACTAGATATGAAACAGAGGAGATTCACCAGGACGTCATCTGGGCAGGAGGGGTTAAGCAATGAGGAAAGATTGGGAAGGCTGGAACAGTGAAGTCAATAGTCAGGTGACATGAATATATTCGGATTTGGAATACACAGTTAAATAGAGTGACACATTTTCAACTCAATAATATGGAACTGGAAAAGTATGTGAGGCAGAAAAACCTAAAGGATTTGCAACCAGGCAGACAGTCTCAGACAGAGCTGTTTTAAAACATAAACACATAAACACGGAGACCTATTTACAATAACATCTTGACTGTGCCACAAGGACATCTTCCTTCCCGCTCTACCACCAGGTCTAGGTGCCTTCCTGGGGTCTGTGGCTGGGCAGGAGGAAGCCTGCCCTACACTGGAGTACATTGCCCTTGGAGGGTCTGGTTGGCTGACCCTGGGTGGGGTTGTTCGCAGGAACCTCAAATGCTGATCATCTGGTGTTGCATTGCCATTGGTGGTGAGCTCCTTAGGTAAGAGTGATGGATTGTCGATGTAGTGCATAGATCCAGCAGACCCTATGAACTTCGTTCTCTGTGGCAGACACTAACCTGCCTGTGGAGACAGCCACTCACACTCTGGAGGCTGCTAAAGGCATCGGTGCAACCCTGTAACCGTTGTGGAGGCAGGGAAGTGATGGCCACCTGGTATGATTATGAGGCTATCAATCCAGAAACTCAACAAATGCTCTGGGAACCAAGGTTTGAAACCTGGCTCACCAGAAGGTGGAATTTGTACTCTATTAAAAAAATTAATAAAATGTACTGATGACCATGGGAAAAAACCATCTGATTCACGAATACCCAACTGTGAAGGAAATCTGCTGTCCTCACCTGGTCTGTCCTACATCTGACTCTAGGCCCACAGCAGTGTGATTGATTCTAAATTGCCCCCTGAACTGGCTTGGCAACTCCAGCTCCAATGTTTCTGCCAATAGCAGTACCTTTTCCTTGCTTACCTTTTCCACAACTCACAAAGTCACGTCTTCCACCTCCGGAAAACATTTAGTTAGATGAAATTACTTACAGTCTGGAAACAGGCCTTTCGGCTCAACACGTCCACACCTACCCACTGAAGAGCAACCCACCCAGACACATCCCCTATATTTACCCCCTCACCTAACACAACGGGCAATTGAGCATGGCCAATTCACCTGACCTGCACATCTTTAGACTGTCGGAGGAAACCGAAGCACCAGGAGGAAACGTACACAGACACGGGGAGAATATGCAAACTCCGCACAGTCAGTTTGCCCGAGGCAGGAAATGAACCCGGATCTCTCGTGCTGTGAAGCAGCAGTGCTAACCAATGTGCCACCCAAAGTTCCTTAAAGTGCCATTTCTACCACTTTTTAACCAAAGCACTGACAAGTATCCAAAAATAAACAGATTTTCTCACCTAAGATTTATTTAAATATCTAAGACATTAATGTCCAACTGTGTTTAAATCTATCCAAATCCATTCAAATCCATTCAGATCCCATACTTAATCTATGCAAATCCATCTAAATCCACCCATACCTGTCCGAACCAAGCCCCCAGTCTATTATGACATGGAGGTCGAATCCCTCTTCTAATTAAAACAGAAACAACCAGAGAAGCTCGTCTCACCTCGTAATCTGATCAAAATGTGAAGGTGTGAAAGGAAACGCATGATTTTCATGGTGCGAAGAAAAAGTAACAATTTATTTTCTTCACTCTTACTGTGAACACTAAACAAAAACTATGAACAAACCCAAGCCTCTTTTTTCTTAATTAATGACTATCTGACCCCAACCCTGTTAAAATGCATCTCCAATAACACAGTTACTAAACATTAAATTAAATTAATATCTCGAAGCCCATACAGTTGTGCATGCTGTCTTCCTTCTGCTCTTCCAAATCTGCTGTTTCTTTCCATCCTTCTCCCTGTGCTATTTTGTAATGATTTTCTTTTTAACTGTGAGTATCTTGATATAAAATTTCTTGGTACCTTCTGAGGGTGCTTTCTGAGATTTCTTTCCGAGCAGTTCAGAGTTGTTGGCTCTCTTTTGCTGGCAATTGCTCTTTTTACCTGATTTTTGAAAACACTTGTTTTTATTCCACTGATTCCACCTGAAATACCTATCACCGGATTGGTTTCAGGGGGTCAATATCATCAGTATTTAAATTTGATTAGCTTTGAAGGGCTGAGTATTTGGTCTAAACCAATTTGAAGTGTTGTCAAAACAGCAATCAAAACTCAGGTATCCATTTAACAGCCAATTGTTCCATATGTCTGCTTTGGAACAGCCTGTGTACAAGCTGCTCTGTATACTGGCAGCGTTTGCAATACCTGAATCTCAAAAGAACACGTTCTCTCTTAAATAGGACCATTCGTTATTCCCACTCATTATTTTTCGAACTAGCATTGTAACAGATGGCTGCAAACGCGCACACACACACATGCGCGCACACACACACACACACACACACACACACTTGCACATATATAGTTGCACATATATAGTTACCAAAAGGCACACACACAGATAACTATGCACAAACACAGATCGTGGTGCACACATGCACACAGATATTTGTATACGTAGAGATAACAATACACACTCCCTGGCCTGCACACATACACATATGTGTATATGTAGGGAGAGAGAGAAGCATACACATACACAGATACATACACACAGAGATACATATAGATTTGAGGAGCCAATTGATCTACTTTTGCACCTGTTTTGTATGTTTATATGTACGTTCGGATTGTCAAGTGGACTCACAGTGGAGGATGCTTTTGCATGCTGGAAGATACATAGTTTAATATACAGACCCCTGTTTTTTATAGGTGAATAAATCACGTACATGTACCATACCTGTTTCAGTTCAAACAGAATAGACCACAGCCATTAATTAAGGGCAATATCCTAATTAGTCAGAGTCAATCTACTTGGTTTAAAATTTAAACAAAGCCTGGACGTCAAATATCAATCATCAGGAATAAACAATCTGAATGTGCCCATTGAATTGTATTCTTGCATATTGTCCTGATGAGTGTCAGAGAAAAAAAAACTCTAACAGACATCTTTTTCCACCAATACTCAAGTTCATTATTACCAAATAATGATCAAATAATATTTTTCTTTCCCAAGTACTTTCTCTTATTTGTATCAGGTATTATTTGTGGGCCATATATTTTAAAATATGTAAACTCAATACAACCAAGGTGGTTTCTATCAGTTTTGTCAGTTTCAGCTCACAGAATCATAGAGTCACAGAGATGTACAGTATGGAAACAGACCCTTCGGTCCAACATGTCCATGCCGACCATATATCCCAACCCAGTCTAGTCCCACCTGCCAGCACCCGGCCTATATTCCTCCAAACCATTCCTGTTATATCCCCATCCAAATGTCTTTTAAATGTTGCAATTGTACCAGCCTCCACCACAGCCTCTGGCAGCTCATTCCATATACATACCAACCTCTGTGTGAAAATGTTGCCCCTTAGGTCTCTTTTATATCTTTCCCAACTCACCCTAAATCTATGCCCTCTAGTTCTGGACTCCTCCACCTCAAGGGAAAAGACTTTGTCTATTTATCCTATTCATGCCCCTCATAATTTTGTAAACCTCTGTGAGGACATCCCTCAGTCGCCAATGCTACAGATAAAACAGCCCCAGCCTGTTCAGACTCTCCCTGTAGCTCAAATCCTCCAACCCTGGCAATATCCTTGTAAATCTTTTCTGAACCCTTTCACGTTTTACAACACGGAATATTCCAACAGTGCCTAACCAATGTCCTGTACAGCTGCAACATGACCACTCAACTCCTGTTCTCAATACTCTGACCAATATAGGAAAGCATACCAAACGCCTTCTTCACTCTCCTATCTACCTGCAACTCCACTTGAGCTATGAACATACACTCCAAGGACTCTTTGTTCAGCAACAATACCTAAGACCTTACCATCAAGTGTATAAGTCCTGCTAAGGTTTGCTTTCCCAAAATGCAGCACCTCACATTTATCTGAATTAAAATCCATCTGCCACTTCTGAGCCCATTGGCACATCTTGCATCCAAATCATTTATGTAAATGGCAAAAAGTAGAGGACCCCGTACCGATCCTTGTGGCACTCCACTGGTCACAGACCTCCAGTCTGAAAAACAACCCTCCACCACCACCCTCTGTCTTCTACCTTTGAGTCAGTTGTGTATCCAAATGATCCGTTCTCCCTGTATTCCATGAGATCTAACCTTGCTAATCAGTTTCCCATGGGGAACCTTGTCGAATGCCTTACTGACTCACATCTACTGTTTTGCCGTCATCAAACTTCTTTGTTATTTCTTCAAAAACTCAATCAAGTTTGTGAGACATGATTTCCCAAGCACAAAACCATTTTGACTATCCCGAATCAGTCCTTCCCTTTCCAAATACACATACATCCTATCCCTCAGGATTCTCTCCAACAACTTGCCCACCACTGAGGTTAGGCTCACTGGTCTATAGTTCCCTGGCTTGTCTTTACTGCTCAACTTAAACAGTGGCACCACGTTTGCCAACCTCCAGTCTTCTGACCCCTCACTTGTGACTATCGATGATACAAATATCTCAGTAAGAGGCCCAGCAATCACTACCCTTGCTTCCCAGAGAGTTCTAGGGTGCACCTGATCAGGTTCTGGGGATTTATCCACTTTTAAGCATTTCACAACATCCAGCCCTTGCTCCTCTGTAATCTGGACATTTTGCAAGATGTTACCATGTATTTCCCTACAGTCTATATCTTCCATATCATTTTCCACAGTAAATACTGATGCAAAATATTCATTTAGCATCTTCCCCATTTTCTGTGGCTCCACACAAAGGCCACGTGGCTGATTTCTGAGGGGCTCTATTCTCTTCCTAGTTACCCTTTTGACCAAAATATATTTGTGAAAACCCTTTGGATTTGCCTTAATTCTATTTGCCAAAGCTTTCTCATGTCCCCTTTTTGCCCTCGTGATTTCTCTCTTAAGTATACTCCTACTTTCTTTATTCTCATCTAAGGAATCACTCGATCTATCCTGTCTGTACCTGACATATGCTTCCCTCTTTTTCTTAACCAAACCCTCAATTTCTTGAGTCATCTATCATTCCCTATACCTACCAGTATTCCCTTTTACCCTGACAGGAATATACTTTCTCTGGATTCTTGCTTTCTCATTTCACAAGGCTTCCCGTTTTCCTGTCGTTCCTTTACCAGTGAACATCTGCCTCAATCAGCTTTTGAAAGTTCTTGCCTAATACCGTCAAAATTGGCCTTTCTCCAATTTAGAACTTCAACTTTTAGATCTGGTATATCCTTTTCCATCACTATTTTAAAATGATTAATATTATGGTCGCTGGCCCCAAAGTGCTCCCCCACTGACACCTCAGTCACCTGCCCTGCCTTATTTCTCAAGAGTAGGTCAAGTTTTGCACCTTTTCTAGTAAGTATATCCACGTATTGAATCAGAAAATTGTCTGGTACACACTTCAGAAATTCCTCTCCATCTAAACCTTTAACACTATAGCAGTCCCAGTCGATGTTTGCAAAGTTAAAATCCCCTACCAAAACTATCCTATTATTCTTACAGATAGCTGAGATCTCCTTACAAGTTTGTTTCTCAATTTCCCTCTGACTATTGGGGAGTCTATAATGCAATCCCAATAAGGTGATGATCCCTTTCTTAGCAAATCTCCCTGCCGTTATATTAGTTCCCTTCCAATTTTGGTGCAATCCATCCTTCTTGTCCAGGTCACTTCTACCCCAAAAGAGATTCCAATGATCTAAAAATGTGGATCATTCTCCCATACACCAGCTCCTCAGCCATGCATTCATCTGCTCTATCCTCCTATTCCTGCCCTCACTAGCTCATAGCACTAGAAGTAATCCAGATATTACTACACTTGAGGACCACCATTTTACATTTCTGCCTAACACTCTGCAATCTCTTTTCAGAGTCTCAACCTTTTCCCTTCCAATGTTATTGGTTCCAATGTGGACAATGACCTCCTCTCTCCCCGTGAGAACATTCTGCACCCTCTCTGAGACAATCTTGATCCTGGCAAAAGGGAAACAACACACCATTCTGCTTTTTCTCTGCTGGCCACAGAAACGTTTGTCTGTACCTCAGACTTCAGAATCCCCTAACACAATTGATCTCTTTGAAGCCAACATACCCCTCGTTGCATTAGAGCCAATCTCAATATCAGAAACTTAGCTGTTCGTGCTACGTTCCCCTGAGAATCCATCACTCCCTACATTTTCCAAAACAGCATACTTGTTTGAAATGGGTATATCTACAAAAGACTCCTGTCCTAGTTGCCGACCTCACTTTAACAGATCCGACGTGTTCAAGAAAGGGAATAGGGATAACCCCTGGAATTACAGACCAGTTAGTCTTACTTCAGTGGTAGGTAAAGTAATGGAAATGTTGCTGCCAGATAGGATTTATGAGTATCTGGAAAGACACTGCTTGATTAGGGACAGCCAGAAAGGATTTGTGAGGGGTAGGTCTTACCTTACAAGTCTTATTGAATTCTTTAAGGAGATGATCAAGCATGCGGATGAGGGTAGAACCGTGGATGTAGTGTACATGGATTTTAGTAAGGCAGTTGATAAGTTTCCCCATGGTCGGCCTATGAGGAAAGTCAGGAGGCCTGGGATAGTGGGAAATTTGGCCAGTTGGATAGAGAACTGGCTAACCAGTCGAAGTCAGAGAGTGGTGGTAGACGGTAAATATTCAGTCTGGTGCCCATTTACAAGTGGAGTTCCACAGGGATCAGTTCTGGGTCCTCTGCTGTTTGTAATTTTTATTAATGACTTGTAAGAGGGAGTCGAAGGGTGGGTCAGTAAATGTGCAGACGATACGAGGATTGGTAGAGTTGTGGATAGTGAGGAGGGCTGTTGTCAGCTGCAAAGGGACTTAGATATGATGCAGAGCTGGGATGAGGAGTGGCAGATGGAATTCAACTCTGTCAATGGGAGGTTGTCCATTTTGGAAGGACAAAGAAGAATGCGGAATACAGAGTTAACGGCAGGGTTCTTAGTAAGGTGGAGGAGCAGAGGGATCTTGGGGTCTATGTTCATAGCTCTTTGAAAGTTGCCACTCAGGTGGATAGAACTTGGAAGAAGGCCTATGGTGTATTAGCGTTCATTAGCAGAGGGATTGAATGCAAGAGTTGTGAGGTGATGTTGCAGCTGTACGCGACCTTGGTAAGGCCACATTTGGAGTACTGTGTGCATTTCTAGTCGCCTCACTTCAGGAAAGATGTGGAAGCTTTGGAGAGGGTGCAGAAGAGATTTACCAGCATGTTGCCTGGAATGGAGATTAGGTCGTACAAGGATAGGTTGAGAGTTCTAGGCCTTTTTTATTGGAACGGCGAAGGATGAGGGGTGACCTGATAGAGGTTTATAAGATGATCAGGGAATAGATAGAGTAGACAGTCAGAGACTTTTTCCCCAGGTACAACAGAGTGTTACAAGGGGACATAAATTTAAGGTGAAGGGTGTAAGGTATAGGGGGGGATGTCAGGGGTAGGTTCTTTACGCAGAGAGTGGTGGGGGCATGGAATGCGCTGCCTGTGGGAGTGGCAGAGTCAGAATCATTTGTGACCATTAAGTGGCAATTGGATAGGTACATGGATAGGTGCTTAAGCTAGGACAAATGTTCGGCACAACATCGTGGGCCAAAGGGCCTGTTCTGTGCTGTATTGTTCTATGTTCACACTTCCTGGAGTTAATCCATTCATGTGACTATATCTGAGACTTTCCCCCGTTCCTATAGTGAGTGAGCAGTTTAAATGTTCTTTGCTGTGATCACGTTAAACAATATTTGCTGCAATGATTTCAATGACATTTACAGTAGCTATTCTGTGACATAGCTTTGCTTTTCATTGTGCACTGTATTCACTTAAAGTTACATCCGTGGGGATGACTTAAGAAGTATTTGATGGAATCTTGGTTTCTAATAGCACTTCAGAAACTTTACACAGGGACATCTGCTGCAGAGTGCAGGACGTCATGTTGAAGTTGTACAGGATGTTGGTGAGGCCTCTTCTGGAGTAGATTAGAGTAGATTAGATTACTTACAGTGTGGAAACAGGCCCTTCGGCCCAACATGTCCACACCGATCCGCCGAAGCACAACGCACCCATTCCGCTACATTTACCCCTTTACCTATCACTACGGGCAATTTAGCATGGCCAATTCACCTGACCTGCACATCTTTGGACTGTAGGAGGAAACCAGAGCACCCGGTGGAAACACATGCATACACGGGGAGAATGTGAAAACTCCACACAGTCAGTTGCCTGAGTCGGGAATTGAACCCGGGTCTCTGGCGCTGTGAGGCAGCAGTGCTAACCACACAAAAAAAGCCGCAGCATGCGATGGCCGGGTACTGTGTCCAGTTCATGTCACTTTGTTGTTGGAAGGATGTTATTAAACTGGAAATGGATCAGAAAGGATTTACCAAGATTTTACCAGGCTCGGAGGGTCTGAGATACACAAATCGAGTGGAAAGACTGGGATTTTCTTCACTGGAGTAACCTGAATAGCTAGACTGTCAAAATACCCAAAACAAACCACTTGAGAGCTGAGTTGTGAGAACTGGCCTCTCCCCTTCCATTGTTTTGATATAAAAGCTGAAAGACTTTTGCCTGAGGCAGTATCTGTTATTTTTTAATCAAACTGGCCCCAAAACCCATCGAAACCCAGACTTTTCAGGCTCTATGTTTTTACAATCTTTTGAAACTAAAATCAAGTATAACATCACCTTGTTAAACGAGCAAGACCATTGTACCTCACCCTAAAATGAAATGAACCCACAAAACCAAAGCTGACTTCAATTTAAAACCCCTTAATTGTAGACATTTTGTACTTTATAACAGACACATACCTTACAATGACAACAATCACACTCCTGACATGAATGCCTCCATTTCTCATTCAAATCACACCACTGCATCCACAATCATGTTTTGTCATCCTGCCACGTGCACAATTTTCAAATTGAATAGCTAAAGCTGCTTTTTTTGCCCTTACATTTCTCCACAAATTTCAATGGGTTATGATTGTCTCAGATACGTATCTTCCTGCCAGAGCACAGTACCAACACCCACATCACTTGCACTTCCACCTTGAATGGCTTTGCATAATTCAGTGTAGCTAGTACTGCGACAGTAGCTAACACAGGTTCAGGCTGTCAAATGCCTCTGACAGTTCAATGTCCACTGAAATGCTTTGCCTTTCTTTAGCAATTCCGTGAGGAGAGCAGCCATACTGCTAAGATTTGGTGAAGTCCCTTCAATCCAAGGAATTGTTGGACTGCGTTTATTGTCGATTGCATGGGATACTCCCCAATTACCTTGGTTGTTGTATCCCATGTGGTCATTTGTCCCAGTCCAATAACATGACCCAGGAAGGTGACTTGGGCTTTGACCATTTACTTTGAACCAGGTTTATCAACAAGCCTGCCTTCCAAAGTTGATGGAACAAGTCTGATAAATCATTGCAAATGTTCATTCCATATGTGACGAAAAATCACCAGTTCATCAATATATATGACACAATTGGGTAATCCAGCAGTGATATTATTGGTTAGTCTCTGAAACATGACTGGCACATTTTCATTCCAAATGACATTACTTTAAACTGATACAATCTATTCTGTGTTACGAAAGCTGAAATTGTCTTTGCACTTTCACACAAACGACCTGCCAGTGTCTTTTGAGTAATCTAACTTGGAAATATACATTCCTTCTCCCACACTTTCAGCACAGTTTTCCAAACACAGAAGTGGATATACATCAGACTTTGTAACTGCGTTGACTTTGCAATAGACCACACTTTACCGTCGGGTACTATTTGGTTTTGGCACCATGACTATGGCTTAGCTCTACTCACTGTAACTCGCTTCGATTATGTCATCTTGGAGCATGTGTCCAATCTCCTTTTGAACCTGCACCAACTTTAGAGGGTTATTCCTGTCAGGAGTTTGCTTAATTGGAACAGCATCTCCTCGATCTACAACATACATAATTCGGGAAGTACTTCCCAGCTTCTTCCCACATATCTCCCCATGTGATAGCAATAACTTTCAGGTCATTTTGATTTTCCACTGGAAGGTAACTCAATCATTTATCCCAATTTTTGAGAACTTCCTCATTGTCCAATTTAATTTGAGGAATGCCCAATTCAGAATCCTCTGGACTTGGTTCTTTCTTCTGAGCTGTCTCGGGTGACTGACTGGGTGGAGTTTGTACATTCACCCTGTGTCTGCTTGGATTTCCTCTGGGTGCTCCGGTTTCCTCCCCCAATCCAAATATGTCCAGGTTCAGTGAATTGCGCATGCTAAATTGCCAAAGCGTTCAGGTGTCGAGGTTATGTGCATTTGTCAGGGATAAATACAGAATAGGGGAATGAGTCTGAGTGGGTTACTCTTCGGAGGATCGGTGTGGACATGATGGGGCCAAATGGCCTATTGCCATGCAATAGGGATTCTATGAAATGGATTGAATTTGGTCGAGTCATTTGGTGCATCTCTGATTGCAAGAACGATAAATTCCCTCATTCCAACTATCTGGATAGTTTTGACGGTAAGCCCTCAACATGGTCTTTAATGTCTGATACCAACTTTTTAGTCCTCCCTGGGATTTTGGATGGTACACAGTAGATTTGAATTGTTTTATTCCTGAGCTCTGCATAACCTCCTTGAATAATAATGCTGTAAAGTTTGACCTTTCAGCTGATTTTCTCTGTGGGTACTCCATACCTCGTGAAAGAATTGGGGAACTCCTCTACAATCCTTTTAACTGTGATACTGCGTTATGGGAAAGCCTCTGGAAATCACGTGGACACATCGTGTATTGATAACAAATACTGATTCCCACTTTTTGGTTTTGGTCGGGTACTATACAATCAATTATGACTCTCATAAAAGGTTCCTTAAATGCAGGAACAGGTATTAAACGGTCAGCTTTTTTTACAGCCTGGGATTTTCCAATTACCTGCCAAATGTGACGTGTCTGGCACAATTCAACCAGTGCAGTCCAGGCGATGCAAAAGTGTTCTTGTATTTCAGCGTGATCTTTTCTCACTCCTAAATGACCCCCTAGAGGTAGCTCATGCACCACTCGCAACACTTCCTTTCTATAACTCACTGGCAAAATAGCTTGATGAACCTCTGCCCATTT
>NW_026869269.1:0-111106 GCF_020745735.1 Hemiscyllium ocellatum | reverse complement strand
AATTTCCTGGATGAATGCTGCACTTCATTTGGCCAAAGACCACAGGCATAAATTGCAAAATGTTTTTTATCCCCAAGATAACTGACACATACCTTCACTATTCACAAAAAAGCTATTGCAATAAGCGTACTCCCTGTAGACTGGAGAAATGAACTTTCATCTGTTTCCACATATTTTTTATAAATTTTTAATACTGTTTCACAATGTTGTGGCTACGGTTTTTTTGCTGAGATGTCAGAAAATAAATGTTTACTTGTTTTTTCATTAAACACACATCGATGTCAATTTCAGATTTAAATGTAACAATCACCACAATGTCCATTACAATAGAATCCATTGAAATCCCTCAAATAGAGTAGCTTCTGAGCATAGATGGGTTGATGCTAGATTAGATTACTTACAGTGTTGAAACAGGCCCTTCGGCCCAACAAGTCCACACCGACCCGCCAAAGCGCACCCACCCATACCCCTACATTTACCCCTTACCTAACACTACGGGCAATTTAGCATGGCCAATTCACCTGACCGACACATCTTTGTGAGTGTGGGAGGAAACCGGAGCAAACCCATGCAGACACGGGGAGAACGTGCAAACTCCACACAGTCAGTCGCCCGAGTCAGGAATTGAACCCGGTCTCAGGTGCTGTGAGGCAGCTGTGTTAACCACTGTGCCACCGTGCCGCCCAAGAATACCACGTCCATTTACTTCATTATCTCGGTGATTTCATGTTTTCCTCATTCTTAGTTCGCTGAAGTTTCTTTTGTTAACAGCTTTGAAACTAGTCTTTGTTGTCCACAATGTCCCTCTGACTCCCACTTCATTTGCAAGTTCCCTCTCTCTCTATCTACCTCTCGTAGCTTTTATCCCTCTTTCTCCCTCTCACTCTCTCCCCTGCCCCGCCCCCTAAGCTCCTGCAGTGTCAGTCTCTCTCTTCCATTCCCCTCCTTCCAGTCTCACATGTGGCTTCTCCACGTTCCCCATCCCACTGGTTTCCCAGTATTCCCTCAGCTCTGTTGTGTCAGCACCGACTCTTAACAGTTTTCTTGTGGCCTCCCCATAATTTCTCAATCCCGACATGGCCTGTATGCCTCCTCCCAGTTTCCTTGCAGCTTCCCTCTTCCCCCTACTACACTCCTGGACCTGTCTGCAATTACAGATTTGGCTCGTCCCTCTGGCTCTCCGTCCCAGACCTGGCCTCAATCCACCTGCTCCTCGTCCTCAGCCCACCTTCCCCCAGAGAGACCCTCACTGGCAACAATTACCAAGCTGCAGGCTGCCACCGTCCCCAAACCCCAGTCACCAATCACAAGTTGTTTCTCGCTTGCATTTGTCACTGATAGGTTTATGATGAGCCTATCAGCAGCAACCATGTAGAGAACAAACCTGTGATTGGAGGAGAAGTTGCTCTACATTCTCACCAATTCCTCGGGACATCTGGAAAATTAAAATGAGTGCAGCTGCTATCTCATTAAGCATTTCTTTGAAAACCATTGGATGTATTTTGTCAGAACCTGGGATATATCTGATATTTCCTGAGCAACCATTCCTAATGATTATCATTGTTTTTACTTCATTCCTTCCATTCTGTTTTTTTTTATTTCAGACCTACAGCATCCACAATATTTTGCTTTAATTGTACTGTGCTCAGACTTGGATTCTATATCAACAATAAACTACCGAATTGTCAATGCCTATTTTGCGTTATCTATATTCACTAGGAAGACCATTGTGCCATTAAATTCTCTGTTAATGTAATCTTGCTTCTGATAATGTTACTGATTCCCTGTACCTGATTAAATTATGGTTTACTTGGGATGGTTAGCCTTACTTTTATGTTTACTCTTCCCTTTCCCTGTGATGCCTCAAAAGCAATTTATTAATGATACACCAGTCTCTTCCTTCCTGTTTGTTTCCACACTATTGTGTAAGGTGAAGTAGCATTGAGTGACAAGACAAGAGGAGATTCTCTTCAAGAGGAAGAAGGAAGTTTACTTAAATATGAGGAACCAAGGGACTGTCACAGCTTTAAAGGATTACAGGGTAGCTACGAAAGAACACAGGAGTGGACTGAGGAGAGCTAGGAGGGGGCACGAAAAGGCCTTGGAGGGAAGGATTTGCAAAACCCCTTGGGTTTTGGAAAAATTGTACACTTACCTGAGATGTAAGTGGTTGATCAGAAAGAGGGTAGGGCCGATCAGGGGTAGTGGAGCGAACCTGTGCCTGGTGTCTGCAGAGGTAGAGGAGGCCGTAATAAGCTTTTTGTATTAGTATTATCGAGAGAGGGAGAGACCATTTTGATAGTGAGAACACTGTGGATTTGTCAATAGGTCAATAGGTTTAAACAGTTTGATATTACGAAGGTGCATGTGCTGGGAATTCTGGGAAGCATCAAGACAGATAGGTTCCCAGGGCAAGGCCAGATATATCCAAAGTTACTACGGGAAGCAAGGAATGAGAATTCTGCGCCTCTGGTGATGACCTTTGCATCTTCAATCCACACGGGAGTGGGATTGGATGACCGGAGAGTGGAGAATGCTGTTCCTCTGTTCAAGAGAGGGAACAGGAAAATCCCTGGGAATAACAGACCACTCAGCCTTATGTCTGTGGTAGGCAAGGTATTGGAAAGGATTCTGAGAGATGGGATTTATGACAATGTGGAAAAACATAGTCTGTTTCAAGATAGTCAGCAAGGCTTTGTGAGGGGCAGGTGATGTCTTACACACATTATTGAATTCTTTGAGGATGTGACGAGACAAGTTGACAAAGTTTGAGCAGTGGATGTGCCATATGTGGATTTCAGTCGGACCTTTGAAAAGATTCCCTACGATTGCCTCATTCAGAAGTTTAGGAGGTAAGGGATATAGGAAGATTTTACTGTCTGGATACAGAATTGGCTGACTGATAGAAGTCAGCAAGTGGTAGTGGATGGAAAGTATTCCGCATGGAGGGTCAGTGACCACTGGTGTCCAACATAAATCTTTTCTAGAGCCTCTGCTCTTTGTAGATTTTATAGATGACTTGGATGAAAAAGTTTGCCAATGACACAAATGTCAATGGTGTTCAAGATAGCATTGAGGGCTGTTGCAGCCGACAACAAGACGTTAACAGGATGCAGAGCTGGGCAGGGAAGTGGCAGATGGAGTTCAACCTGGATAAATGCAAAGTGATTCATTTTGGAAGTTCGAATTTGAATGCAGAATACAGGATTAAAGACAGGATTCTTGTCAGTGTGGAAGAACAGCAGCAGCTTGGGATCCGCATACATAGATCTCTCAAAGTCGCCGCCCACATTGATAGGATTGTTAAGAAGGTGTATGGTGTACTGGCTTTCATTAACAGGAATTGAGTTTAAGAGCTGTGAGGTTTTTCTGCAGTTCTTTCAAACCCTGGTTAGACCACACATTTGGAATATTGTGCCCAGTTCTGGTTGCCACATTTCTGGAAGGATGTAGATGCTTTTGAGAGGGCGCAGAGTAAATTATCAGAATGCTGCCTGAATTGGAGGTAATGTCTTATGAAGAGAAGTTTAGTGAGTTAGGCCTTTTCACAGAGGAGAGAATAAGCAAGAAAAGTGACTTGAGAGAGGTGTACAAGGTTGTGAGAGACATAGAGAGAATAGATAGCCAGAGACTTTTCCGTAGGACAGAATTGATTGTCATGAGGGGTTATAATTATAATGTGATTTGAGGAAGGTATAGAGGAGATGTCTCAGATACGCTCTTTATGCAGAGAGTAGCGTGTGTGTGTGGAATGCACTGCCAGTTTTGATCGAAGAGTCAGAGACTTTAAGCAATTCATGGACAAGCACATAGATGGCAGTAAATTGAGAGGTCTGTCAGTCAGGTTGACCTTAGATTAAGATAAATGATCAGCATGACATCTTGGTCCAAAGGGCCTGTATTGTGCCATATATTTCTATGTTCTATGTTCTTTCAAATGCTTATTTTTGGAATGCAATTTGAGAGAGAAGCACAACATATCTGTTCAATGCATCCACTATTTCCTCATTTCCCATTATTAAATCATTACTGGATACAATAACACATCTCTAAATCTCGATAAACTTTGTAACTTATTAACTGTAACTGTAATAAGGTATAACTTTACTCAGTCAAAAAACAACATGTTCTTTTCAATTTTCCTTTCTAATAGTTAACATTGTGACAATACTGTAATTGTCTCAGAGAAAGTGTGATCTTTCTCAATGGATCACTCGTTACCTGGCAGCCATGGTAAAAGAAGGCTCACTGCTCATGATCATTGATCTGATATTGAGACATATATTAATTTTTATATAAAACTGAATTTAAATTTCTGAAGATCACTCCCGTGTGTAACAATCATGGCATCCTTCTTATTGCATCTATGGACTGCTCTGTCTGGTTCACTGATGATTTCACATTTGATCGATTTGTGGCCATCTGTTATCAAAAGATGAAAGGCGACTATTGCACTGAGAAAACAGCAGCCGTGGTTCTGGGAAGAGTAACTGTGTTCAGCTGTTTAAAGTACATTTCCTGGTATTTTATGTTAACACCTTGGTACAAGCTGAGGTATAAGCTGTATCAGTCCTTGTTTTGTTTGGCAAATGAATATGTTATGTTTTCTGCAGTCTGGGGATCAATTGAGCTTATTCCATGCATTCTGACCCCAACAACTCCCACTTGTTTTGATGCTGCTGCTCAATGCTTTCACTGGAAGGTACATCTTAATGGCCAGCAGAGCCAGCAAGAGACTCCAGTCTGACAGAAGGGGGCAGCATTCCAAGGACCAACATTTGGAGACCAGAAGGAAATCCATCTTTTTAATGTTTGTTGTCTCAGGGAATTTCATCCTGTTGTGGTCAATGTTTCTGGTGTATTCTATGTGGAGTCGAATGTATCGGTTGGTGTATAAGCTGTGTTTTTACACAACTTTTTACGAGGATTCATTCTCCAGCTCCTGAGTTCCTGAAAAAAACACGTGTATTCTAACTTTGTGTCCAATTGGCAAGCCCACTCTAAATCCCATGTGAACCAACTCCAATCAGTCTACCATGTGGAACCTTGTCGAAGGCTTTACTTAAGTCCATGTAAACAAAATCTCCTGCTCTGATTTCATCAATCTTTTTAATTACTTCCTCAAAAATTCAACCCAGCTTGTGAGACATAATTTCCCTTGAATAAAACCATACTGGCTATCTCCAATCATTCCTTGACTCTTCAAATGTATATGAATTCAGCTTTCAGAATCACCTCCAACAGCTTACCCAGCACCGAAGTCAGATTCACAGGCTGATAATTCCCAGGTTTCTCCTTCCATTCTTGTTAAACAAAGGCTTAACCTTAGCTACTGACCAGTCATCTGGCACATCACCTGCAGCGATAGATGATACAAATATTTCTACCAAATCCTCCCTAAGTTCCCTCAATGTCCTAGGATACATCTCGATCAGGTCCTAGAGATTTCCTACATTTATATTTTCTAAAATCTCTCGCACCTCCTCTGATGTAATGTAAACTGTTTCAATACATTCATTTCCCTGAGTTCTCTCACATCCATTTCTTTCTCCACAGTAAAAACTGATCTGAAATATTCATTCAACTCCTCTCCCATCTCCTAAGGTTCAAACCAAAGACGACCTCTTTAATCATAAAGCAGTAGTCCTCTCTCCAGTTCATAGAATCCCAATAGTGTGGAAAGAGGCCCGTCGGCCCAACAGGTCCACACTGAGCTTCTGAAGAGTAACCCACCTAGACCGATTGCCCGACCCTATTATCTGATATTTATCCCTGACTAATGCACTTAACCTACACATCCCTGAACACTATGGGTTATTTAGCATGGTCAATCCAACTGACCCACACATTTTTGAACTGTTGGAGGAAACCCCAACAGAGACAGGGAGAATGCTCCAACTCCACCCACACAATCACCCGAGGCTGGAATCAAACCCGGGTCCATGGCACTGTGAGGCATCAGTGCTAACCACTGAGCCACCACTGCTCTCTTTGTCTTAATGGACTTGTTAAAGCTTTTTCAATTATTTTAATTTAGTTGCCAATAGTATCATCTTTGCCTTCAAGAACTCACTCTTAAGAATGCTCCTATATTCTTTATATTGTTCAAGAGTTTTATTTCAGCCCAGTTATCTGTATCTCAGACACAATTCTTTATTCTTGACTCAAACATCAATGCCCTCATTCATCAATCGTTCTCTAAACCTACCAGCCTTACCTTTCACTATCACAGAAACGTAAGGGCTCTGAACTGCCTTAATATCACACTTTCGACAGCCAGTCTTCAAGAAAAAGCTAAGACACTGAATAAAGCAATGGTCCTGAAAATATTTTGTATTTGGGACATGTCTCCAACACTAGCCATGTCCTGATCTGAACTGTTCCAGTGCAGTTGCAATACTAGCAACCTCCTGAAAATATAGGAATTTAAGCAGATAAATCTTTTTTTAAAAAAAAATACAACAAAGCAAATCCAAATAATTCACACCCTATCAGTCTAATCACAATGAACAATGACATGGTGGAAAGTGTCATCTAGAGAGTGACCGAGCTGCACTCACTCAGCAATAACTTGTTCACTGGTGTTCAGTTCTGCATGGTTGCTCAGCACCAGACCCATAACAACAATTATCCAAACAAGGAGAAAAGAGCTGAACTCCTGAGGTGAGGTGAGAGTGACTGCACTTGACATCAAAGCTGTAAGTGACCAAGTCTGACCTGAAGGAAACCTAAAATAATGCTAAATAAGATGAAACTCTCATTTGTTGGAGTCATACCTGGCACATTGGAGGATGGGTGTAGTTGTTGGAAGTCAGTTACCTCAGCTCCAGGACATCTTTGCAGGAGTTCTTCAGGGAAGTGTCCTCAGCCCAGTTAACTTCAGCTGCTTCATCATGAACAATCCCTCCATCATAAGGTAAGAATTCAGGATGGTTGTTGATCATTCCACCAAGTTGAATACTATTCTTTAATCGCCAGGCACGACGTCCATCTATCGCAACATAAACTCTCAGACCAGTGCAGCAGAGAAACAGACGTTTTGGTCCAAGTCATCCATGCCGACCAGATATCCTAACCTGATCTAGCCATATTTGCCAGCACTTGGCCCATTTCCCTCTTAACCCTTTATTTTCATATTCTCATCCAGATGTCTTTTAAATGTTGTAATTGTTCCCGCTCCCACTACTCCCTCTGGCAGCTCATTCCATACATGTTCCACTGTTGTGGAACTGTTTGCCAAGCTGAGAATTTGTGTTGCAGACATTTCGTTCCCTATCCAAGTGATGTCCTCAGTGCTTGGGAGCCTCCAGTGAAGCGCTTCTGTGATCTTTCCTCCAGCATTTGTAGTGGTTTGAATCTGCTGCTACTGGTTGTCAGTTCCAGCTGTCCGTTGCAGTGGTTGGTAAATTGGGTCCAGGTCGATGTGCTTATAGATTGAATCTGTGGATGAGTGCCATGCCTCTCGGAATTCCCTGGCTGTTCTCTCTTTGGCTTGTCCTGTTAATAGCAGTGTTGTCCCAGTCGAATTCATGTTGCTTGTCATCTGCGTGTGTGGCTACTAGGGATGGCTGGTCGTGTCGTTTCGTGGCTAGTTGGTATTCGTGGATGCGGGTTATTAGCTGTCTTCCTGTTTGTCATATGTAGTGTTTTGTGCAGTCCTTGCATGGGATTTTGTACACTACATAGGTTTTGCTCATACGGGGTATTGGGTCCTCTGTCCTGGTGAGTTGTTGTCTGAGAGCGGCTGTTGGTTTGTGTGCTGTTTTGAGTCCTAGTGGTTGCAGCAGTCTGTCAGTTCAGAAATGCTCTTGATTTATGGTAGTGTGGCTAGTCCTTTGGGTTGCAGCATGTCATCGTTCCATTGTCTTTCCCTTAGGCATCTGTTGATGAAATTGTCTGGGTATCCGTTTTATGGTGAGGCATGGCAATCATCCACAGATTCAATCAATAAGCACATCGACCTGAACCCAATATACTGAACACTGCAGCGGACAGCTGGAACTGACAACCAGAAGAGGCAGATTCAAACCGCTACAAATGCTGGAGGAAAGATCACAGAAGGGCTTCACAGGAGGCTCACAAGCACTGAGGGTGTCACCTAGAAAGGGGACAAAACGTCTGCAACACAAATTCCCAACTCGGCGAACAGAACCACAACAACGAGAACCCGAGCTACAAATCTTCTCACAAACTTTGAACACATGTACCACCAACTGCATGAAAAAGCTGCCCCTTAGGTCCCTTTTATATCTTTAACCTTTCACCCTAAACCTGTGCCCTCCAGTTCTGGACTCCCCTACCCCAGGAAAAAGACTTTGTCTACTGATTGTATCCATGCCCCTCATGATTTTATAAACCTCTATGTGGTCACTCCTCAGCCTCCGATGCTCCAGGGAAAACAGTCCCAGCCTATTCAGCTTCTCCTATAGCTCAAATCCTCCAAACCTGGCAAAAACCGTTTCGGAATTTTTTTAAAAAAGGCATTTTTATTAAAATCACATGGTTTCAGTGAAATGCTGGAGACATTTGTTGTTTGCTGACTAGAGAGAGCTAGTGTCTTGTTTGAACACTATTTTGAGTACAGTGGAGATGGTCTTTGTTTGCAGGTGAGGAACAGCAGGTTGGGAAAACAGCTCCTCATCTCATTTCTGTATCTCTCTGAGATATTCTTTTTGTGAATCCATCGCTATCCACTATAAACCCACCGACTCCCACAGTTACCTGAATTATACACCCTTACACCCTGCTTCCTGTAGAGACTCTGTTTCATTCTACCAGTTCCTCCCTCTCTGTCACAGGAATCCCCTGTGGCCGCTCCCCTCAATAATAAGTATATCACTTTGGATGCTGTTGGGTGGGGAGCGAACTACCAGGGGAAAGCCACAGTGGCCAAGTCTCGGGCACTGACCCTCACGCAGTGGCTCAGAAGGGAAGGCGAGAGAATGGGAGAGCGATAGTGATCGGGGATTCAATGGTTAGAGGAATAGACAGGAGATTCTGTGGAACAAGCGAGACTCCTGGATGGTATGTTGCCTCCCAGTGCCAGGATCAGGGGTGTCTCTGATCGAGTCTGCAGGATTCTTAAGGGTGGGGGAGCGGGAGAGCAGCTAGAAGTCCTATTTCACATGGGCACTGATGATATCAGTAGAGAAAGGGACGCGGACCTGAAAAGTGAATACAGGGAATTAGGTTGGAAGGCAGGACCAGCAGAGTAATAATATCAGGATTGCTGCCGGAGTCAAAGTCTCGGGAGGTTGGGAACAGACAGCAAGTGCAGCTGAACATGTGGCTGCAGAGCTGGTGTAGGAGGAAGGGCATTAGAAATGTGGATCATTGGGATACATTCTGGGGAATATCGGAGGATTGGATGCATCTGAACTGGAGAAGCATTAACATCTTGGATGGGAGGTTTGCTTGACCTCTTCAGGAGGGTTTAAACTAGTTTGGCAGTGAGATGGGAACCAGAGGTACAGATCAAAGGATGGGCTAGCTGCTGAACAGGCAGACACAGCATGCAGAGAGTATGCGAGGAGGCATAGACAGTTGTTCTGTAAAGTTGCAGTTGGTGTGATGGGTTGAAGTGTGTCTATTTTAAAACAAGAAGTGTCTGGATGAACTTAGAGCATTGATCAGTACTTGGAGCTGTGATGTTGTGATCATTACGGAGACTTGGATATCACAGGCAGGAATGGTTGTTGGATGTTCCGGAGTTTATGTATTTCAAAGGGAATCGGAAACGAGGTACATGAGGTGATGGAGTGGCATTACTAATCAGGGATAGTATCGCAGCTACAGAAAGGGAGGCCAGCGAGGAGAGTTGGTCTATTGGGTTTGGATCAATGAAAAAGTCAGAAACAAGAAAGGAGCAGTCACTTTATCGGGAGTTTTCAACAGGCTCCTCAATAGGAACAGAGACACGGAGGAGCAGATTGGGAGGCAAATTCTGGAAAGGTGCGGAAGCAACAGGGTTGTTGTCATGGGTGACTATAACTACCCTACTCTTGATGGAATGTACTTAGTACAAATAATTCTTTTGGAGGAGTTATTGTCAGATATGTGGAGGAAGGGTTCCTGATGCAATATGAAGATAAGCTAATTAGAGGGGAGGCCATATTAGATTTGGGGCTATGCAACGAACCATGCCAGGTGTCAGATCTCTCGGTAGGAGTCCATTTGGGTGATAGTGATCACAACTCCCTGACCTTTACTATAGACATGGAACGGGTTAGGAGCAGACAGTATGGGAAAGCATTTAATTCGGGGAGGGGGCTATTACAATGCTATTAGGCAGGGACTGTGGAACAGAAATTGGGAGCAGATATTCTCGGAGAAAGGCATGACAGAAATATGGAGGTGATTTAGGGAGCACTTGCTGCAAGTGCTGGATAGGTTTGTCCAGTTGAGACAAGGAAGGGATGGTGGGGTGAAGGAAACTTGGATGACAAGTAATGTGTAACATCTATCAAGAGGAATAAGGAAGCTTATTGAAGGTTAAAGTTAAAAATCACACAACACCAGGTTATAGTCCAACAGGTTTAATTGGAAGCACACTAGCTTTCGGAGCGATGCTCCTTCATTAGGTGATAGTGGAGGGCTCGATCGTAATGCACAGAATTTATAGCAAACATTTACAGTGTGATTTAACTGAAATTATACATTGAAAAATTGATTGTCAGTTTATACTCTCATCTGTTAGAATACAGTGATAGAATCATTTCTTTCATGTGTAAATCACAAAACCTTCTTTTTAAAAAAGTTGCATTCTCGGATTAGCTGTTATCAATGGTAATAGCTAGACAATATGTAGAAGGTGTTAGCCCCCTGAGTTCTCTGTGGATGCCATGATATTTAGATTGATTCTAATCTAAAAAGTGAGATAACGGGGTTTTACATAAATTCATGCAGTTTTTGTGCAAAGTACAATGTAACCCTGCAAGTACAAATTCACCCCACAAAGTATATGTGTGCATGTGAGTCTTTGTGTGTGTGTATATGTGTGTGTCTGTGTGTGTCTGGGTTGGGGGTATGAGTGTGAGAAAGTGTATGTGTGTGTGTGCGTAGAGAGTGCAGAGTGTCTTACGTCTGTGAGGGGGTGCATGTGTGAGTGTGGGAGTGTGTGTGTCTATAAGGTGTGTGTGGGTGTGTGTGTGCGCGTCTTCGTGTATGTGTTTCCATGTGTATGTGTGTATAGGAGTGCCTGCATGTGTGTGAGAGTCTGTGTGTGTCGGAGTATCTGTGTGTGTGTGTGTGCGTATAGTGCAATGGTGGTCACCTGTAATGTGACATGAACACAAGGCCCCAGTTGAGGCCCTCCCTATAGGTACAGAACTTCGCTATCAGCCTCTGCTCGGCCACTTTTCTCTGCTGCCTGTCCCGAAGGCCATCTTGGAGGATGGTCACCCAAAGGTCCGATGCTGAACGTCCTGGAGCACTGAAGTGTTCCCCAACTGGGAGGGAACCGCCTATCTGTTGATTGTTGTATGGTGCCCATTCATCCGTTATCTTAGCCTTTGCTCGGTTTCCCCAGGGTACCATGCCTCTGGGCATCCTTGCCTGCAACGTATAAGATAGACAACGTTGGCTGAGTCACGTGAGTACCTGCCATGTACAAGGTGGGAGGTGTCCCCATGCGTAATGATGGTATCTATGTCCGTACTCTGACACGTCTTGCAGCGCCTACCGTGACAGGGTTGAATGGAGTTGTTCAGAGAGCCGGGCTACCTGCTACGAACAACAATCTGTTTAAGGTTTGGTGGTTGTTTAAAGGCGAGTCGTGGAACCTTGTCACTCTGGGACAAACTGGTCCAACCTTCCTCCATTCCAAAAGTTCTCCACACCCCATGGCACCTTACCTTGCAACACTAGTACTTTTACTCCCTCTGTCCTCACTCTCCAAGGCTCCAAGGCAAATCATGACTACTGAAGGTTAAGGAAGCAAGGGTCAGACAGTGCTCTAGAAGGTGACAAGGTAGCCAGGAAGGAACTGAAGAATGGACTTGGGAGAGCGCGAGGGGTGCATGAAAAAGCCTTGATGAGTACGATTAAGGTAAATCCCAAGGCATTCTACACTTATGTGAGGAACAAGAGGGTAGTTAGAGTGAGTACAGGGCCAATCAAAGAACGTGTGCCTGGAGTCGATCGAGGTAGGGGTGGTCCTTAATGAATTCTTTGCTTCAATATTTGCTAGCGAAAGGGACAGCCTGAAACAGGCTGATATGCTCAAATAGGCTCATGTTAAGATGGAGTATGTACTGGAAATTTTGAAAAAGGATGAGCATACATTAGTCCCTTGTTTACTACGGGAAGTCAGGGAAGAGATTGCTGCGCCTTTGGTGATGATCTTCGTATCCTCACTGACCCTGGGATCGTACCAGATGATTGGAAAGTTCAAAGTTTGTGGGAAGATTTATAGCTCTGGTGCTCGTTGTTGTGGTTCTGTTCACCGAGCTGGGAGTTTTTGTATGCAACAAAAACTCCCAGCTCGGCGAACAGAACCACAACGATTGGAAAGTGTCAAATGGTGTTTCCTTGTTGAAGAAAGAGAATAGGGATAATCCTGGGAATTACAGCCCAGTCAGTCTTATGTCGGTAGTAGCCAAATTATTGGAGAGTATTCTGCGAGATATGATTTATTATTATTTGGAAAAGTGTAGTTTGACTCGAGATAGTCAGCATGGCTTTGTGAGCGGCAGGTGTTGCCTCACCATCCTTAATGAATTCTTAGAGGATGTGACAAAACCTCCCACAACACTGATAAGACCCCCTTGTCTTCAACTACCGCCCATCCAGTATCAACAGCCAGAAGATCATTAGCTGCCATTTCTACCCCTGCACCCCCCACCCCTAGCAGATACCACCACCAGACATGTTTTCACTTTTCCCTCCCTTCTCAGACTTCCACAGGGACAATTCACTCTGGGACAAAACTGGTCCAACCCTCCTCCATTCCCAAAACTTCCCCATACCCACATGGCACCTTTCCCTGCAACACCAGTCCCTTTACTCCCTCTGTCCTCACTCTCCAAGGCCCCAGATCCACCTTAAAGGTGAAGCAGCACTTCACTCAATCTAGCCTATTGTATTCGCTACTCACAATGTGGTCTCCTCTACATTGGGGAGGTGAAGCATGGACTGGTTCACAACTTCACAGAACACCTCTGTGCTGTCCACAGAAATGGCCCTGCACTTTCTGCCACTTGTACACACTACCGCATTTCCCTGGCCAACACGTGTATCCTGGGCTAGCTGCAGTGCTCCAGTGAAGCTCAGTATGAACTGGGAGAACACATTTCTGCTCGGGGACCCTGAAGATTTCTGGACTCTGTGTTGAGTTCAACAACTTTTGGACTTGAGCACTTTCTCCAATGTCCTTATCCAAACACCCAACACATTGAGCACTGTCATCACATGGGCTGTATTTTTGTTGGGGCATCCCATGGTCAGAGATGGCATAAAATGTCCGTCCTTCAGTATAAATATGGCTGCAATACCATAATTAGTTTGCCTGGTCCAGCATTAAATTGAGGTCATAGTGTAGCACAGAGATACTTTTGAGAAGGAGGTAACCCATGGTAACAGGGTTGGTGCTGTAGAAAGAATCTTACAACTTAACATGAAGGGGGTTCTGGAAACATAACAACTGCAGATATCTGTAAGAGACAGATTGAAGATTTTAACAAGCATAAGTAAGAAAAACCTGCCCTCACATTGGTGGAGTGTGATTGAGTTTGTGATCATATTAATGACATAAACGTTGCCTTCTTAGGTAAAAGAGTTAGAGTTGAAATATTTAGAGTAGGGTCAGTAAATTCCTTCCCAGATGACAGGATATGACTAGAATGAGCTGTAGTGCCACTGTAAGAAAGAGGGGCCATGTTTATCGGACCATCCAAGATCAAATGGGACAGAAGCTGCTCACAATCCAATGGCAAAAGAATTCCAACACTGTGTCTAACCAAATAACTTTATTGTAAATAATAGTGCAACTTTTAGAACAATTAATAAAAAAATTATTTTTTTTTTGTCAAGTAATCAGGTTTATAAACTGTATAACAGAATTTAAAAGGTGCTGAAGTGATAGGCAATTATAACATGGAGAGAAAGAAACTGCTTAACACGTATATGTGAAGGAATTCTAGCAACAGGTGAGAACATACAACTTCACATCTAACTAAATGTATATGAGAACGAAGATTATGAATCTTACAACAATTAGTAGGAACTAACATTTATTTGTATCTCCGGTGATGAAGCCCGGGGAAATACAAGATGAGGAACAGAGCTAAATAGGGATGTCAATGACTACAATGAATGACAGAACTCAAGGAGCCCTTTGAGATATGCAAAAGTCTGGGACATGTCTGAGAAAGACTATAAGCATTAACTTTGTAATATAGATCAATGGGGTATGTTGTGAGAATCCAACGCCCGATGATAACGAATTCTGGTAAATATCTTGAGATCTTGTGAACCTAAGGCTGTTCATTGAGATGTCCATCATTGATCAGGTGTTTCACGAGATTGGAAGTATAGATTAAGGTGGAAGGATCACTGAAATCAGCGTTGCTTGTAATGATGGTAACACGAAAAGTACAAAAAGTTTGTATCTCACTGTGGAAGCCGGAGTATCATTGACATTGCCTCTCAACTGAGCTGGGCAAATGGGTGACTGGCCCACACGAAAGCTAGGTTTGGAGAAGTCTTTAGCTGATCCTCTTTGGCATCGCTTCCCAACAGGATACAACCACATGCAACCCATTGTCAGACTCTCATGATCCCCATTAGCAACTATCCATTCTCCCAGACTGACTTTTACACAGACCTTTGATTGCTTTCTCTCTCTGTCTCTCTCTCGTTCTCTTTCTCTCTCTCTCCCTCCATGGGCTCTATCATAGCTCCCTACACAGCCCACCTTCAGCATAAATATGAGCCTTTTGTCATCAGCAATCAGTTTTGATGAAAGGGTCATTCACCCAAAACGATGATTCTGTTTTCACCCCACAGATGCAGCCAGACCTGCTGAGTTTTTTCCAGCAATGTCTGCTTTTGTTTCTGATTTCCAGCCTCTGCAGTGCTTATCATTTTTTTAATTGAACACCATCCCATAAAACAGATACATTGGTGTTAGGTTAGAAGTTTGGTGGGACATTAGTGGGACTTAACATTGCACATACATACACAGACAGACTTGAGGAGCCAAATAGTCAATATTTTCTCCGATTTCATATGTTTATATGTAAGTTAGGATTGTCAATTGGGCTCACAGTGTAAGATACTTGTGCATAGTGGAAGATACAATGTTTAATACACAGAAACCTGTTCTTTGCAGATGAAAAGAGTAGAAACATTCATTAACTCTGTTCGAATTCAGCAATAAAGCACACAGCCATTCCCAGTCTCTTTATTTATAGAGCAATGCTGTAATTAATCAGAGTCAATCTGCTTGGTTTAAAATTAAACAAACCCCGTGGGGTCAACTATCAATCATCAGTGTTTGGTGCATTTTGACAGCAATGTCTCCATTAGAGTCTACTTGCCAACCAATCAGCACTCTTCCCTTGTAGAGTACAAATGTTCCTGTTCAACTGTATTCAACAAATTATCCTAATGTATGTAAAAGAAAAAGCTCTGACAAAATGTCTTTTCCAGCAATGCTCAAGTTCTGTAATACCAAATCACTACCAAATAATATTTCACTAAGTACTTGCTCTTATTTTAACAGGTATTATTTGTGGTACATGAAGTTTAAAACATGGAACTGAATATCACTATGATGCTTTATATCAGTGTTTATATGTGGCAATTCTTCAGGAATGTTTTCACAGACATTCATTCACACGATGTGGGCATCATTGAGAAAGACGGTATTTGCTGCTGATGCTGAATTGCCTCTGAGAAGGAAGGAGCAAGTTCAAATGGGGTCACATCAGTGACTGTCATCCCTGTCTTTTTAACATTACATAGAGTGAGCAGTTCAAATGTTCCTAGTTGTGAGCATGTTAAACAATATTTGCTGCAATGATTTCAGTGACATTTGCTGTCGCCATTTTATATCATTATTTTGCTTTTTGTTATGCACTATAATCACGTAAAGTTTCATCCGCGTTGACAATTATAGAGATATTTGCTGGATTTTTTTTAAGTGCAGCTCAGGATCTTTGCACAGGGATATCTGCTGTTGAGTATGGGGCGTTATATTGATTTTGTACAGGATGTTGGTGAGGTCCCTTCTGGAGTACTGTGTGCAGTTCTTGTTGCCTTGTTGTCGGAAGGATATTGTTTAACTGGAGAGGGTTCAGTAACGATTTACCAGGGTGTTGCTGGGATTGGAGTGTTTGAGGTATCAAAGTAGACTGGAAAGACTCGGACTTTCTTTCACTGGAGCACAGGAGGTTGACGGGTGTCGTTATTGAGGTTTAGAAAATCATGAGGGACAAAGACAAGGTGAATGACAATGGCCTTTTCCGAGATGGGTGGGGGGGGGGGGGTTCAAATTTAGAGGGCATACTTTTAAGGTGTGAGGAGAAAGATTTCAAAATGACATGAGGGGTAACTTTTTTTACGCAGAGCATGGTTCATGTGTGGAATGAACTGCCAGAGACAGTGGTGGGTGGAGGTACAGTTACAAGGTTTAAAAGACATTCCGATATGTACATGAATATGAAAGGTTTGTAGGGATATGAACCAAGTGCGGGCAGGTGTGAATATGTTAGCTTGGGAAGATGGTTGACATGGACGAGTTAGACTGAAGGGTCTGTTTCCACATTATATGACACTTATTCAACATAAGGAGAGATGCAGTGTCCATAGCGGCCAACTTTTGTCACTTACTCAGGGAAAGAATTGTGTTTGTCTCACTGATCCAGAAAGGTCTGATCGATTGTATTGTGTCTGTTTCAAGGATCATGGGGACTGTTGACTGAACCTACTCCATGTGTCTCACAGATGTCAGGGAGAGCAGATTGACCTCACTGTGTCCTTATCACTAACCCAAAGGGCCTGGATTTTTCAATTGTGATCCCAGAATGCATCAATCCATCTCATCATTTCATAAATCTTACTAATTGAGCAAAAGGCTGTTTTACCATGTTCTTCAGCTGTTCTCTGAACTTAGCCTGGGTCACGGCATATATACATGTGTTTGTACAACAACTCAGGAGCTGGAGAATGAAGCCAATATCTCGTAAAAAGTAATGTAAAAATACAGCCTTATAACCCAACCGATATAATCGCTTCCATGTAGAATACACCACAAACATTGACCATAACAGGATAAAATTCCCTGAGATAAGAAGCATTAAAATGATGGATTTCCTTCGGGTCTCCAAGTGTCGGTCCTTGGAATGCTGCCCCCTGCTGTCAGATTGGAGTCTCCTGCGGGCTCTGCTGGCCACTAAAATGTACCTCCCAGTGAAAGCATTGAGCAGCAGAATCAGAACAAATGGGAGTGCTGGGGTCAGAATGTAGTGAATAAGCTCAATTGATCCCCAGATCAGAGATAACGAAACATGCTTTTTCACCAAACAAAACCAAGGCTGGTTTCTCAGCTTATACCAAGGTGTTAACATAAAATACCACGAAATATTCTTTAAACAGCTGAGCACAGTTATTGTTCCCAGAACCACGGCTGCTGTTTTCTCAGTGCAATAGTTGTCTTTCATCTTATGACAACAAATGGCCACAAATCGATCAAAGGTGAAAGCGACCATGAACCAGACAGAGCAGTCCATAGCTGCAAACACCAGGGAGGCATGGATGTTACACACGGGGATGGTCTTCAGAAATGTAAATTCATTTCTATAAATAATTGGAATGTGTCTCAACATTAGATCTATGATTATGAGCAGTAAGTCCACTGCTGCCATGGCCACCAGGTAGCAAGTGACACATTTAGAAAGACCACACTTTCTCTGTGACAGAATCACTATTGTCACTGTGTTAACTATGAGAAAGGATAATAAACAAAAAAACCATTTTGTTAAGCCAAGCGTAAAGTTACACATTAGTATAAATACAGTTAATAAGTTACAGTGCGTATTGAGATTTTCGAATGTGTTAATGTATCCAGTAATGACATCATAATGGGACATAAAGAAACAATGGATTCATCGAACATATATTTTATGCCTGTCTTTCAAATAACATTCTAGAAATGAGTATGAATAACAAGTTGAAAGGAAGGGATGAATTAGACACAATTACAATAACGATGAATTGTTGCTCAGGAAATTCTTAGAATCAACGGCTGACATGTCCCTGGTTCAGATGAAATGCATCCAACGCTTGTCAATAGAATGCTGGATGAGATAGCAGTTGTGTTGTTTAATCATTTTCCAAAAGTAACCAGAAGTGGGTGAGAATGGAGGTCAGCTGCTCCTCCAATCACAGGCTTTGTATGGCCATGCGTGCTGCTGATAGGTTTACTGATGTGCCTATCAATGATGAATGCAAGAGAGAAACCAGAGGATTACCTCGGATTACAATAGGATCTGGACCAGATGGGCCAATGGGCTGAGAAGTGGCAGATGGAGTTTAGTTCAGATGAATATGAGGGGAGTCCAGAACTAGAGGGCATAGATTTCGGGTGAGAGGGGAAAGATATAAAAGAGACCTAAGGGGCAACTTTTTCACGCAGAGGGTGGTACGTGTATGGAATGAGCTGCCAGAAGATGTGGTGAAGGCTGGTGCAATTGCAACATTTAAGACGCATTTGGACGGGTATATGAATAGGAAGGGTGTTAAGGGATATGAGCCAGGTGCCGGCAGGTGGGACTAGATTGGGTAGGCCTATCTGGTCGGCGTGGACATGCTGGAACGAAGGGACTTTTTCCATATGGTACACCTCCATGACTCTATCACTGTATTGGAGGTGGGGGAAACATGCTGCAAGGTAAGAGTGAACAGGAAGGTTCTCTGTGAGGGAAGGCGGCGTGTTGGCAAGTAAGAGGTGGATAGAGGAAAGGTCTGGCAGGGAGGGCCGGAGGGAGGAGCCAAGCCAGTCATTGCAGACAGGTCAAGGGTTTGGTGTATAGGCAAGAGGGAAACTGCAAGGCACCTGGAAGGAGACAATGAGGCCATGAGGGGATTCGGAAATTATGGAGAGGCCACAACGGGTCTGAGGGGACAATGGGAACCCAGTGGGATTGGGTTCATGGAGAGGTCACATGAGAACAGGTTAGACAGGGGTGGAAGCAAAAGATCGACACTGCAAGACAGTGGGAGGCAGAGAGAGATTGAGAGAGAGAGAAAGAGAGAGACGGAGAGTGAGCAAGACTGGAAAGAGAGAGAGAGGAAGAAAATAAAAATTTCAAGAAGGTGGTCGAGAGAGAGAGGTTGCAAGTGAAGTGGGAGACAGGGGAGTTTGCAAACAACCGAGACTGGATTCAGATCTGTTAACAAAAGAAACTTCCACTAATTAGGAATGAGGGAAAGACGCAATCACTGAGCTAATGAATTGCTTGCAAATAGGCTTTGTATTTCTAGCTTTAGTCCCTGAGTGTATGTGGCCTCCTCTTTGGGAGAATTTCAGTAGATTATATTGTCATGTAGATGGAGCCAATTGTTACATTTAAATCAGAAATTGACATCTGATATTTTCATTTGATTGAATAATAAACAAACAAATAAATATTTATGTTCTCACATCTCAGTAAAAGGAGCTAGTAAACAAACTGGTTTAAAAACTATTCCAACTTTGTGTGTATGTGTGGAAACACATGAACAGTCACTCCTTCAGTCTGCAGGAAGCATGTTTATTATTGTAGCTTTTTGTGTCCCGTGAATTATGTGTCACTTATTTTGTGGAAAAACATTTTGCAAACTTATCCCTGTTGTTTAGTGTCAATTTGACTACAGCATCCATCCAGGAAATTAATGTTTTCCCGAAATATTGTGGCTTTATTGTGGGTTAACATTGTGGTTATTGATAATATTAATAAGTTTCCTGAGTTCTCTTCATGAATGAAAATATCCATAAGACATGAACAGAAGGTAATGCTACATGTTGACTGCATCAATTAATAAAGGAGTTAGCGAGAATGGGTCTCTGATATGTATCAAATTAACTATAGAGCCCTTGAAGGTCTTTTTCATTCAAAGCACAAACACTGCACTCATGTTAACATCAGACACACTGCTTTCTCAATTAAAAAAAACAGCTTTTCCACAACTTGACTAAAAGGCACTTTGCAGCATTCCCTTTCAGAGAACAGAAGTGAAATAGCACATTCCGTGAGAAATCATCATCTATAATACTACATTCTGAAGAGAATAGAAAAACCTTAAAATATCACAGACTGGTTTGAGGCTAGCATTACTACATTAGAGCCTGTCATTGAAGGCAAGCGTTCCAATCTCATTGATTACAACAGAGATCTGAGTGAGAATTCAGAAAGAGCCATTTGAAGTAAAGTCCAAGAGAATGCTAAGCAAAGATCCAATATAACATTTCTAACCTTGCAAGAATATCCACAGTCATTCGTCATACGGAAATGTATGGAAAAAGGGATGGGGAAGGTGAAAGATGCATGAGGAAAAGAAACAGCTCAACTGAAACAAAGGCAGGAGAGTTCATCACCCACTGTAACAAATAGTTGCAGAGATGTGGAAATCCTCACCTTAAGCTATAACATAGGGAGAACATTGTCACTGAGGAGACTCTAGACACCAATAAAAAGCCTCCCTGTTACGGCAGAGCTGGAAATCAAACTCAAAGTGCAGGGCTTTAGCAAATCTATTGACGCTCACTCACAGTTAAATCTACAGTCACATTCGATTGTCCTCATCAAACACAGAAAATCCCACTCCTGCAGCTTCTGCACTAACCTCTCTATTCCTTCTGGAGGAGGGGTCATTTCCACAGGGAGTGTGTGATTCAAGGATTGTGACCCTGTAAATGAACAAGAGCAACTGCAGAGATTGCCATAACTGTCGAGGTGTCTCTCTGCTAAGCCTCCCTGCATTGGAAAAGGATTTCCCCATGTGGCCTTGTCAGGCTGCAGACACTGGCTTAAGGCATCTGCCCCCAATTCCCAATGTGGTTTCAGAACTGCAAGCTCAAAAATCTCAGTTCCCTTTCAGTTTCACAGCTGCAGGAGAAATACATCAACAAAGGAAACCGAGGGGACAGTGCAGGGAGACTATATCTGCAAATGAAGGGAGATTAAATAATCAGACAAAGGATTTGTTACAGGAAGTTTGTGTTTGATAACCTTTTGAGGAGGTAACCTGGTGTGTTGATGAGGGCAGTGCATTTGATGTGGTCTACGTGGACTTCAGCAAGGCTTTTGGTAAAGTTCCTCATGCAGATTGGTCAAGACAGTAAGAGCCAATGGGATCCCAGGTAAAGTGACATGTTGGATGTAAAACTGGCTGAGAGGCAGGAAGGAGAGGGCAATGGTCGAGGGATGTCTGTTTCCAGTGAGGTTTCACAGAGCTCTGTGCTGGGAGCTTGCTGTCTGGTTTGTAAATGAATTATTTAGACTTAAATTGAGGGGAATATGATAAATAAGTTCACAAATGGCGTGAAACCTGGAAGGCTGGTAAAAAGTGAGGACGGTATCTGTAATCTGCAGGAGGATGTCAATGGACTGGGCAGTTGGGAAGAGCAGGGACAAGAGGAATTCAACCTGGAAAGTTTGCAAAGCTAAAAATCACACAATACCTGGTGAGAGTCCAATAGGTTTACTTAGAAGCACTAGCTTTCGAAGCGCTGCTTCTTCATCAGTTGGTTATGGAGCTAGATCAGAAGATGCAGAATTTTTCGCGAAAGTTTGCAGTGTCATGCGGCTTGAATATAAAATCAAACTCAGATTAAGTCTCTCATTTTTTTAGAATGGGTTTCCTAATTTCAGTTCATTAATAGGTAAATCCCAGAACTCCTTTTAAATCGCATTCTCAAGATAAATTCAGATTCTCCAACAAAAGGTGTCATCTAATCTCAGACAATGCATTAAAGGTGTGAGGTTAAAGTCTGTCGGTGTCCCAATATGGCTGTAGGACTGGTTCTAATTCTAAAGTGATATTTACAGCATCTTACATGGATTGACTGTAGGTTATGCATTTTTTGAGCAAAATAAATTATAGTTCTGCAATACAGATTCACTCCATAAACTGGAAGGTGTGCTTGCAGGAAAGGCAGAGTGAGTGTGTGCATGTCAGTGTAGGAAACCCATTCTAAAAGATGAAAGTCGGGGAATAGGAAATGAGAAGAATAGTAATAAAGTTAAATCATGATTCACAGAATTACTAGCCAGACAGAGACACTTACCTGGAATACCAACAGCAGCGAGAGTCGGATAGTAAATGTGTTGAATAATCCAAAGTATGTATCGGATCCGACGTTCCAAATTCATCCGTTCATAATTTGCAGAAAAATAGTCAATTGTCCCAGACAGACTCCTGCCCATTGTGGGAACATTGCAGTCTGCTCTCCTCAGATTCTGACCTGTCATCTCTCCCTGTTTCGAGGAATGTTGCAGGTGACACTCATTTATTAACAGAAGGAGGAATCCATCCAGTGACTCAGTCAGGGCCCACAGAGATTGACATTAATTACAGTCACTGAACAAACAGGTTCATTGAACTTCTTTCAATCCAGTGTCTTTGTACCAGACTTTGTAAAAGTCAAACTTTTTCCTGGTCTGAATTGAATGTGTGAGGGTTGCTGAGTAAAGGAACGATGAAAATATGGGAGTGGGCCAAGAGACATGGGAGTTTGCCAATAGTGCCCCCTAGTGATCCAAGATAAATTGTGGCTTTGTTCTTTGAAGAAGAGATTAACAAATGACAGGTATTAAGGACTTGTTGGAGTTCTTGGATAAAGTAACTGGAATTAGCTGAGTTTGACATATTTCATGTTATATACATCGATTTTCAAAAAGGTGAGGTACTATTTAATTGACTGATTAGGAAAATGAAAACATGCGATTGAAGGAGAAATGGCATTGACTGAGGGACATACCTCAGAGAGAAATGCTGTGCACGTAATGATTAGCAGCAGGGAGAGGGCTTTTCTGTTGCAATGATCTTATCCAAGGCAAGAGATCCTGGGTTCAAATCCCGACTGTTCCAGAGATACGTAGTAACATCCCTGAGATAGGCTGATGAGAAGGTAGAAAGACTGCAGCAAGATACATTATTCTTCTTCCCTCATGGCTAGTGTTAGGACCACTGATCTTTGTAATACATACATAAATAACATAGATAAATATGTTACATAGGAAGGAGAAGGTTTCAAGTTTAGACACAAACACAGTGAACAGTGAGGAGGATAGGATCAGACATCAGAAGTTCAGTTAAAACAAAATATTGCTCATGCTGCAAAACTGAAAGAATCACAGAATGCTGCAGAAACTCAGCAGATCAAGCAGCATCCTTGTAGAGGGAAACAGAGTTAATGCTTCAGTTCAGAGCTGACGACGGAGTGAAAATGGGTCATTTTATTGTTATGACAGAGGGAGTAGATGGGGGAGATACTGCTGAGACCCCATGTAAAAGACAAAGCCATTATTAATGGTGTTGAATGAGAAAAAGAAAAGGTGTAAAATACATCGAAATTAAGGTGTGAAAATAAGTGTGTGGTTCCACTCTACTCAGAGCAACACAAATAAGACACAGACAAGAAAGCTGTGTGCCTAACTCAGCTCAGCTCCTGTAGAAGCCACCACATCACCACCTGAGGGCTCAGGGGAAGGGTCACCAAGGCTGCCTTTTGTCAACCCGAGAGGCTCTGACTCTGAGACCTCGGTGGGAAGGTCAGCCTTAGATAGCGTGGGAGCACAATCTGGTGAGTACCTCACTGTCACAGCTCCGCAGCTGGCTGAGGAAGAAATGCCCCAGGCTGCTGGCACTCGGAGGGTCCGGCAGAGACCAGGCAGCTGCTCAGACAGGAGAGGAGCCCGTGGTGTCAGCAATCAGGACCCACATCTGAATGTACAGGGAGGAGCGGCAGACAGGGAATTGGGACACAATGGACCCCATTACCCAGAGGCTGTGGCAGGGCAATGAATCCTGAGGGTATTTGATAAGGTGTCATATCAAAGTTATGGCAGAAAAGAAAAGCTCATGGCATTGTGGGTAATGTAGTGACCTGGATAGAAGATTGGCTGGTGAACAGGAAGCAGAGATTAGGAATAAGTGGGTCTTTTTCTGTCTGACAGGATGTGACAGCGGTATGTCACAGTGGTCAGTGCTGGGCTCTCAACTCTTTACAATTTACAGAAATGATTTGGATTGAGGGATCAAAGGTGTGGAGCTAAATTTACTGATGACACAAAGATAAACAGGGAAGCGAGTTGTGAAAAGTACATAAGGAGCCCACAAAATGATATCAGGGGTTAAGTGACAAAGATCTGGCAAATGGAGTACATTGTGGTACATTGGGAAATTGTCCATTTCAGAAGAAAGGATAAATAAAACTCATGATCTAAATGGAGAGTGTGTGAACAGCTCTGAGATGCACAGGGATCTGGGTGGTTTCTCAGTGAATCCCTGGATCCCATTATTGTCCATGTAAGATGAGACTGGGAATGAATTGTGTAAAAGGACTCAGTTCCTGTTCAGAAAAGAATGAGTGTATGGGTCAGGACAGCAGCACAATATAACTCTCTTGCACAATTGCACTTTTCCAGCTGAGCAGTTCCCCTCCTCTCCAGCCAACTCCAGCTCCTTTTCCTCAAATGGGGAGAGGATCCTCATACCAACCAACCAGCACTGGCCACCTGGCCATGAGAGATCTCGTTCCTGCCAATGGGACTAAAGGGAGGATTGGGTCTGATGGAAGTGAAGGCACAATCAGTTCATGGTGATGCATGAGCAGGAGAGGTGGTGAGGTGTCCCTAGTGAGTGAGTAGGAAGCACAGAGGTTGGGAATAATGTATAGTCTGGAGGATGCAGTGGGTAAGAGTCGATGAGTGGCCATGATACATATAACATTGAGAGTTGTCATCCATGAGTCTTGGTGAGAGGCATGTGCAATGGTACAGTTAGAGGGAGTGCTTACCCTGACCTGTGAGTGTGAGGTAGCAGAGAGAAGATGGTGGCACTTACACTTGCAGAGCACAGTCCCTCACTGACTTTCTCCATGCACTGTTAGACATTTCCTTCAGCTCAGGTATTATGGCCCAGGCCAGACCCGCTCAAAACAGTTCAAGTCAGTAATCCAGACCCTATCTTTTAACAGTCATTTTAAGCAAGTGTAATGTGGATATTCCAGGAGAGATGCAGCTGACCCAACCACTTAGTTTTAAAGAAAACAGAATTTATTTACAAGATTGCCAAATAAAACACAAACAACAAGAAAAATAGAATACTGAATAATAACCTAACCAAAAAGCCTCATCCCAACATAATGATGCTGTTGCAAATACTTTTTAAAAAAAAAACTCCTCAAAACATCACTGGGCACAAAAGGTAAAATCCAACACAGGGTCTTCCAGGAGAGAAATCAGAGAGAGAGAGAGAGAGGGTCAGCATGGAGCTGCTTCTCCCGGGTCCATCAGCTTCACAACGTTACTGCTTACTGACCCAACCAAACCAGGGGGCTGCTGAGCTGGGAGAACTCGTCACATCCCTTCCACTGTACAAGGGATTTTTTTATAAACCTGAAAGCCTTTTTCCTGAGACAGTATCTGTTAGGTAAAATCAAACTGGTCCTAAAACGCAACTAAGCTGAGACGTTTGGGAACCTGTGCTTTTCCAACCTTCTCAAAAAGAAACTAAAAACAACATAGTCTTGTTAAAGGAGCAGCCTCATTACAGCATCTCACCTTAAATGAAGTGAAACTTCCATATCCAAAGATGGCTTTACTTTAAGGCATCCTTAATGCTAAACCGTTTATACTCGTATACGTTACACAGACAGTAACCACACAAACCTGCATGACTACATTTTGTTTGAGTCTGTTTTACTCCTGCCATCAAGCACCTCCATTTCTCATTCACGTCTCAGCAATGCGTCTGTAATCATGTTTGCTAGTCCTGACACCTGCACCATTTTGAAATTGAATGGCTGTGCCAACAATCTCCATCTAAACAGCCTCACATCTTTGTCCTTAAATTTCTCCACAAATTTCAATGGGTTATGATCAACGTATATGATTGTCTCAGATTCGTTATTGCTAACACAAACCTTGAGATGTTGTAACTCCAACACCAAGCTCAAAGTCTCCTTCGCAACTATTGAATATTTCCTCTGAGGAATGTTCAATTGCCTGAACAAAGTTCAATATCACAGGAAACCAGATTATAGTCCAACAGATTTATTTGTAAGTACCAGCTTTCAGAACACTGCTCCTTTATCAGGAAACTGTGGAGCTGCGAGAGCAGTGCCCGGTATGATTTACTATCTACTTGTCATCTTCTTGCAAGAGCACAGCACTGATCACTGCACCATTTTTATTGATGGCCATCTTGAGTGACTTTGCATGATTAGCTGTGGCAAATATTTGACAGTCGTTCACTCGGCTTTCAAAGCTGTCAAATGCCTCTGACAGTCCGCTGTTCACTGAAATGTCTTGACTTTCTTTAGCTATTCAGTGAGTGGAGCTGCCACACTGCTAAACTTTGATATGCAATTTCAATAAAAACCATTCAATCCCAGGAACTGGAATATTGCTCTTTTTGTTCCTGTGTGGGAACTCCCTAATTAACTTTGTTTTTGTATTCCATGGGGCCGTGTGTCAATGTCCAATAAAATGGTAATGGAAGGTTCCTTGAGCTTTGGCAAATTCACTTTTCACCAGATCTATCACCAGGTTTGCCTTCCACAAGTCTGATAAATGTTGGAAATGTTCCTTCCATCTATGACTAAAAATCGCCAGGTTATCTATATATATGATACAATTGGATAATCCAGCAATGACCTTATCATTTAGAATCTGAAATGTAGCTGATGCACTTTTCATGTCAAATGGCGTTACTGTAAACTGATACAGTCCAATCAGCGTTATGAAAGCTAACATTGCCTTCGCTCTTTCTGATAAAGTTAACTGCCAGTATCCTCTGAGCAAGTACAAATTAGTAAGTTGCCCCATCTTTTCAACAGAGTCTTCCAAACATGGAATCGTAAATTCTTCAGTCTTTGTAACCCTCTGTCTGAAAATGTTGCCCCTGAGGTCTCTTTTATATCTTTCCCCTCTCATCCTAAACTAGTTCTGGACTCCCCAACCCCAGGGAAAAGACTTTGTCCATTTACCCTCTCCATGCTCCTCATAACTGTGTAAACCTCTTTCAGGTCACCCCTCAGCCTCCAACGATCCAGGTAAAACAGGCCCAGCCTGTTCAGCCTCTCCCTAAAACTCAAATCCTCCAATCCTGGCAACATCCTTGTCAATCTTTTCTGAACCCTTTCAAGTTTCATTACATCTTTCTAATAGGAAGGAGACCAGAATTGTATGCAATATTCCAACAGTGACCTGACCAATGTCCCGTACAGCTGCAACATGACCTCCCGACTTCTGTACTCAATACTCTAACCAATAAAGGAAAGCATACCAAATACCTTTTTCACTATTCCATCTATCTGCGACTCCACTTTCAAGGAGTTATGAACCTGAACTCCAAGGTCTCTTTGTTCAGCAACACTCCTTAGGTCCTTATCATTAAGTGTATAAGTCTAACTAAGATTTGCTTTCCCAAAATGCAGCACCTCACATTTATCTGAATTAAACTCCATCTGCCACCTCTCAGCCCATTGGTCCATCTGGTCCAGATCCTGTTGCAATCTGAGGTAACCCTCTTCGCTGCCCACTCCACCTCCAATTTTGGTGTTGGTGTGCAAACTTACTAACTGTACCTCTTATGCTCGCATCCAAATCATTTATGTAAGTGACAAAAAATAGAGGATCTATCACTGATCCTTGTGGCACTCCACTGGTCACAGGCCTCCAGTCTGAAAAACAACCGTCCACCACCACCGTCTGTCTCCAAACTTAACTCACTTTGATTATGTCATTTTGCAGCATGAGTTCAACCTCTTTTTGAACCTGTGCCAACTTTAGAGGGTTATGTTCATAAGGATGGTGCTTAATCAGAGCAGCATTTTCTATATCTACCTCGTTCTTAATTTGGTTTGTATTTCCCAGCTTATTTCCACATATCTCCCCATGCGATGGTAATAACTCTTTTAGATCATTTTGATTTTCCTCTGGAAGGTAACTCAGTTCCTTTGGCTTTCCTTCCCCCTGTCAAAATACCTTTTGGGAATATTCACAGGACACACTCTATCAAATTTCAGTCTTGAGTCATTATCAAATAGTTCATCTCACTCAATTTACTTTCAACTTGATATGGTCCATTAAAACTTGCTTTGAACGTTTCACTTTTCACTTGAAGTAACATGAACAATGTATATTCCTGATAGTAAAATTGTGAGTTTTTTATTTCTTATCTGCCTTCTGTTTCAATGTATGCTGTGATACTTTTAAATGTTGTCTAACCAACACCCCAGTGCTACTTAATCAATCCTGAAAATTTAACGCATTGTCCTAATATGAATTCTCATTTACTAATTTCTCCTTGATCAATTTTAGTGGTCCTCTCACTTCATACTCAAAAACAAATTCAAATGGACTGAAATTGGTCAATTCATTTGGTGCATCTCTGATCACAAAGAGCTACAAATAAAATTCCCTTATCCCAATCATTTTTCACAGCAGAGAGCGGCGCGAGCTGGGCGGAAGTGAGTTTGGAGCACAGAGCTGGTCGTAGGGCCTCCCTCCCATCCTCCTCCTCTAACCTAACTTTAAAATCCACAGGTGAGCGACTCAGTGTTATTGACTCAGTGTTCTTGTTTTGGAGACAAAGTGTACAGTCATGGCAGCGCAGGCAGTGGAATGTTCCTCCTGCAGGATGTTTGAGGTAGGGGTGACCACCGATACTCCTGCCGACTTCGTCTGCAGGAAATGCGGCCAGATCCTGCTCCTCACCGAACGAGTTAGGGAACTGGAACTGGAATTGAATGAACTGAGGATTATTCGAGAGGCTGAGAGGGTGATTGATAGAAGCTACAGGGACATAGTTACGCCGGAGAACGGAGGTAGCTGGGTAACAGTTAGAGGTGGGAAGGGGAAGAAGCAGGCAGTGCAGGGTTCCCCTGTGGTCGTTCCCCTAAACAATAAGTATACAGCATTGGAAACTGTTGTGGGGGACAGCCTTGCAGATGTAAGCTGCAGTGACGGGGTCTGTGGCGTGAGGTCTGGCTCTGAGACTCAGAATGGAAAGGGGGAGAGGAGGAGAGCGCTAGTTACAGGAGACTCTCTAGTTAGAGGGTCGGACAGGCGGTTCTGTGGACATGGGCGAGACTCTCGGATGGTTTGTTGCCTCCCGGGTGCCAGGGTCCGAGACGTCTCGGACCGTGTCTTCAGAATCCTTAAGGGGGAGGGTGTGCAGCCAGAAGTCGTGGTACACATTGGCATCAACGACATAGGTAGGAAGAGGCGTGGGGAGGTCATTCAAGAGCTCAGGGAGTTAGGCTGGAAGCTAAAAGCTAGGACGGACAGAGTCGTCATCTCTGGGTTGTTGCTGGTGCCACGTGACAGTGAGGCAAGGAATAGGGAGAGAGTACAGTTGAACACGTGGCTGCAAGGATGGTGCAGGAGGGAGGGCTTCAGGTATTTGGACAATTGGACTGCATTCTGGGGAAGGTGGGACCTGTACAAACAGGACGGTTTGCACCTGAACCAGAAGGGCACCAATATCCTTGGGGGTAGGTTTGCTCGCACTCTTCGGGGACGGTTTAAACTAATTTGGCAGGGGGATAAGATCCGGACTTGTAGTCCAGCCAGTAAGCTAGCTGTTTGTCAGGATGTCCAAGAATGTAGGGAGGCTGTGGAGAAGGTAGCACTGACAGGGAATACTTGCGGACACAGAGATAGGCTCAAGTACGTATACTTCAATGCAAGGAGTATCAGAAATAAGGTGGGTGAACTTAAGGCGTGGATCGGCACCTGGGACCACGATGTTGTGGCCATCACGGAAACGTGGATAGATGAGGGACAGGAATGGTTGTTGGAGGTTCCTGGTTACAGATGTTTCAGTAAGATTAGGGAGGGTGGTAAAAAAGGAGGTGTGGTGGCATTGCTAATTTGAAAGGGTATAACGGCTGCAGAAAGGAAGTTTGAGGGGGATCGGCCTTTGGAGGTAGTATGGGCTGAAGTCAGAAATAGGAAAGGTGCAGTCACCTTGTTGGGTATTTACTATAGGACCCCAATAGCAGCAGAGATGTGGAGAAACAGATTGGGAAACAGATTTTGGAAAGGTGCAGAAGCCACAGGGTCGTAGTCATGGACGACTTCAAATTCCCAAATATTGATTGGAAGCTCTTTAGATCAAGTAGATTGGATGGGGCGGTGTTTGTGCAGTGTGTCCAGGAAGCTTTTCGAACTCAGTATGTAGATTGTCCAACCAGAGGGGAGGCCATATTGGATTTGGTACTCGGTAATGAACCGGGACAAGTGATGGGCTTGTTAGTGGGTGAACATTTTGGTGATGGTGACCACAATTCTGTGACTTTCACCTTGGTTATGGAGAGAGATAGGTGCGCACAACAGGGTAGATTCTACAATTGGGGGAAGGGAAATTACGATGCTGTAAGACAGGATTTCAGGGGCATAAGTTGGCAGCATAGGCTGTCAGGGAAGGATGTGGTGGAAATGTGGAACTTTTTCAAGGAGCAGATACGACGTGTCCTTGATATGTATGTACCTATCAGGCAGGAAAGAAATGGTCGTGTGAGGGAGCCTTGGTTGACGAGGGAGGTTGAATGTCTAGTAAAGAGGAAGAAGGAGGCTTACATAAGGTTGAGGAAACAGGGTTCAGACAGGGCAGTGGAGGGATACAGGATAGCCAGAAGGGACCTGAAGAAAGGGATGAGGAGAGCTAAGAGAGGGCATGAAAAATCCTTGGTGGATAGGATCAAGGATAACTCCAAGGCATTTTATGCGTATGTGAGAAACATGAAAATGACAAGAACGAGGGTAGGTCCGATCAAGGACAGTAGTGGGAGATTGTGTATTGAGTTGGAAGAGATAGGAGAGGTCTTGAATGAGTACTTTTCTTCAGTATTGACGAACGAGAGGGACCGTATTGTTGAAGAAGCGAGTGTGAAACGGACTGGTGAGCTAGAAGAGATATTTGTTAGGAAGGAAGATGTGTTGGACATTTTGAACAACTTGAGGACAGACAAGTCCCCCGGGCCTGATGGGATATATCCTAGGATTAGGTGGGAAGAAAGAGTGGAAATTGCAGTACCGTTGGCAATGATCTTTTCGTCTTCACTGTCAACGGGGGTGGTACCAGGGGACTGGAGAGTAGCGAATGTTGTGCCCCTGTTCAAAAAAGGGAATAGGGATAACCCCGGGAAATACAGGCCAGTTAGTCTTACTTCTGTGGTAGGCAAAGTAATGGAAAGGGTACTGAGGGCTAGGATTTATGAGTATCTGGAAAGACACTGCTTGATTAGGGACAGCCAGCACGGATTTGTGAAGGGTAGGTCTTGCCTTACAAGTCTTATTGAATTCTTTGAGGAGGTGACCAAGCATGTGGATGAGGGTAGAGCAGTGGATGTAGTGTACATGGATTTTAGTAAGGCATTTGATAAGGTTCCCCATGGTCGGCTTATGCGGAAAGTCAGGAGGCATAGAATCGAGGGAAATTTGGCCAATTGGATAGAAAACTTGCTAACCGGTCGAAGTCAGTGAGTGGTGGTAGATGGTAAACAACACACACAGACCAAGTCCTAAACTATGAAAGTAACACACAAACGAAGCTGCACCAGGACACTATTCAAAAGAGCTACAACACACTGCAGTACACCAGAACTGCGAAAAGAGGAAGAGGAACACCTATACAAGGTATTCGCCAAAAACAGATACCTGCGCAACTTTATGAACAGATGCCTAAGAGATAGACCACGGAACGAGGACATGCCACAACCAAAAGTACTAGCCACACTACCATACATCAGGAGCGTTTCAGAACTGACAGCCAGACTACTGCGACCCTTAGGACTCATAACGGCACACAAACCAACAGCCACGCTCAGACAACAACTTACTAGAACAAAGGAGCCAATACACAACATGAGCAAAACTAATGTAGTTTATAAAATACCATGCAAGGACTGCACTAAACATTATATAGGACAAGCAGGAAGACAGCTAACAATCCGCATACATGAACACCAACTAGCCACGAAACGACACGACCAGCTATCCCTAGTAGCCAAACACTCAGACAACAAGCAACATGAATTCGACTGGGAAAAAACTACTATCATAGGGCAAGCCAGACAGAGAACAGCCAGGGAATTCCTAGAGGATTGGCATTCATCCACAAACTCCATCAATAAACACATCGACCTGGACCCAATTTACCAACCACTACAGCGGACAGCTGAAACTGACACCCGGAAGTGGCAAGGACAGACCACTATAAATACCGGAAGAAACATCAAAGAAGCGCTTCGCAGGAGGCTCCAGAGCACTGATGATGTCTCCTAGCCAGGGGACGAAACGTTTGCAACAAAACCTTCCAGCTCGGCGAACAGAACCACAAGAACAAGCAACCGAGCTACAAATCTTCGCACAAACCTTGAATGTACATAGATCTTTGAAAGTTGCCACTCAGGTGGATAGAGCTTGTAAGAAGGCCTATGGTGTATTAGCGTTCATGAGCAGAGGGATTGAATTCAAGAGTCGTGAAGTGATGTTGCAGCTGTACAGGACTTTGGTTAGGCCACATTTGGAGTACTGTATGCAGTTCTGGTCGCCTCACTTTAGGAAAGATGTGGAAGCTTTGGAGAGGGTGCAGAGAAGATTTACCAGGATGTTGCCTGGAATGGAGAATAGGTGGTACGAGGATAGGTTGAGAGTTCTCGGTCTTTTCTCGTTGGAACGGCGAAGGATGAGGGGTGACTTGATACAGGGTTATAAGATGATCAGAGGAATAGATAGAGTAGACAGTCAGAAACTTTTTCCCCGGGTACAACAGAGTGTTACAAGGGGATATAAATTTAAGTTGAAGGGTGGAAGGTGTAGGGGAGATGTCAGGGGTGGGTTCTTTACCCAGAGAGTGGTGGGGTCATGGAATGCGCTGCCCGTGGGAGTGGTAGAGTCAGAATCATTGGCGACCTTTAAGTGGCAATTGGATAGGTACATGGATTGGTGCTTAATCTAGGATAGATGTTCGGCACAACATCGTGGGCCGAAGGGCCTGTTCTGTGCTGTATTTTCTATGTTCTATGTTCTATGTGGTGAGGCTGGGGTTTGGTGATGCCCACACACACCGACAAAGTGTGGGAGAGGACACTGTTGATGGACCATGCAGTGAAACGGTGCTGATGGTGGAGATGGATGAAGACCTGGAGAAGCAAACAGTGAGCTCCTGCCTCCAGGTAACTGCCCAGGCATTCCTGTTGGGGACTGGCACCATCTGGTTTCCATAGGAACTGAAGGAAGGATTAGAATCTCCATAAAAATAAGGCAAGACCAGCTTAGGGACACTGATCTTTGAAATACATGTATTAATGACATTGACAAATATGTTACACATAAAGGGCATGATTTCCAGGTTTGTCGAAAACAAGACAGAGAGAAAGCCACTGATTATTAAGGAGGATAGTATAAGACATCAGGAGATCATTTGAACCAAGATATTGCTGATGCTGCAAAACCGAAACAAACAGAGAATGCTGTAGAAAAGCAGCAGATCCGGTAGCATCTGTGAAGAGGGTAATAGAGTTAATGATTTGAGTTCTCACAGAACAGATAGCAGGCCATTCGGCCCATAGAGTCCACACTAACCCTCTGATATCGGCTATCATGTTCCAACACAGCGTACTACTCTGTCCCTGTAACCCCGCATTCCCCATGGTAATCCACCTAATCTACACATCCCTAGACACTGTGGGAAATTTGACATCACCATTCCATCTAACCTGCACATCCTTGGACCATGCAAGGAAACCGGAGCACCTGGTGGAATACCCACCAAACTCCATGGCACTGTGAGACTGCAGTGTGAACCATTGAGCCATTGTGCTGTTGTGTATGACTCAGAACCGAGTTGGGGGTGGGGGTGAAATGGATTATTTTATACTTTTGACAGAGGCAGAAGAAAAGTGAAATGGTATCGAGGCTCAGTGCAAAAGAGCTGTGATTGGTGCTGGAAGAGGAAAAGAAAAGATGTAAAATGGGAATAAAGTAAATTAGGGCAGCACGGTGGCTCAGTGGTTAGCACTGCTGCCTCACAGAGCCAGGGACCTGAGTTCAATTCCCACCTCAGGCAACTGTCTGTGTGGCGTTTGCACATTACCCCCATGTCTGCGTGGGTTTCCTTCAGATGCTCTGGTTTCCTCCCACAGTCCAAAGATGTGCGGATTATGTGAATTGGTCATGCTAAATTGTCCGTAGTGTTACATGTAGAGGAATGGGTCTGGTTGGGTTGCTCTTCCAAGGGTCGGTGAGGACTTGTTGGTCCGAAGGGCCTGTTTCCACATTATAGGGTATCTAATTTAAAGTGTGAAAAGAAATGCACGGGCCCTCTCTACTAGGTGCAATGTAAATAAGACAGAAAGGAAAGCTGTGTGTGTAAAAGCGCTGTGAATATAACAACATGTCAGAGATTGCAGCAAATAAAGAAAAGTGCAGTGGAGACAAAATGCAGTCAAACTCTGAATTTGTGGAAATTAGTGTTGACACATCAAAGCTGGAAAGTTGCTCTGTGGAAAATGAGATGTTGTTCCTCAAGCTTTTGCTGTGCTTTGTTCCCACTCTCCCATTAACTGCTCTGTCAGTCTCATTCATCGCGTACCACTGCCAACCAGTGGCCATGACTCTCTCTCTCTCTCTCTCTCTCTGTCTCTCTCTCTATGCCTTGCGGGTACCACCAGCATCTTCACCACCCCCACAGTAACGTGGCCATTTCCCACACAAGCCGCCTCCTCCCCCTGTGAGGACGAGAGTTCTGAGGTGTAAATGGCACCCCACCAGCTCTGACCCTGAGACCTCGGTGGGAAGGTTAGCTTTAGAGTGTATGGCAGCACAAGCTGGTGAGCATCTCACTGCCATAGCTCCGCAGCTGGCTGAGGAAGAAATGCCCTAGTCCGTTGGCACTGAGAGGGACCGGCAGAGACCAGGCAGCTGCTCCGGCAGGAGAGGAGCCCGTGGTGTCAGCAATCAGGACCCTCATCTGAATGTCCAGTGAGGAGTGGCAGACAGGGAAATGGGTTACAATGGGCCCCATTACCCAGAGGCTGCAGGAGTGCAATGGATCCTGAGGGTACTTGATAACATGTCGCATACAATTTTATTGCCGAAAATATAAGCTCATGGTGTTGGGGTAACATAGTGATCTGGATGGAAGATTGGTTAGTGAGCAGGATGCAGAGAGAAGGAATAAGTGGGTCTTTTTCAGCCTGACAGGGTGTGTCAATGGTATGTCCCAGGGGTCAGTGCTGGACTCTCAACGCTTTACAAATTACGGAAATGATTTGGATGGAAAGACCGAATGTGTGAAGCCAAATTTACTGGTGAAACAAAGATAGAAAGCAAAGTGAGTTGTGAAGAGGAGATGAGGAGCCTACAAAGTTCTGTCAAATGGCGAAAAATGTGAGAAAGTGAGAAACTATCCATTGTGGCAGAAAGTATAATAAATAAACACCTTCTAAGAATGGTCAGAGTTTGGAGAGCTCTGAGATGCAGAGAGATCTGGGTGGCCTAGTGCATGAATCACTGAAGGGCGAATCAGAGGGCAGCTGAGAGTAATCACAGAATTCTGGGAGACATTTCCAAAGTCGGCACAACTATACAGGAGACCTTCGCAGGTCACCGTCCATGAGAAGGGTGGTGCATCTGAGGATGGCTGAGAGTCTAACATATTAAAAAATAACATGAAGTAACCAATGGGCAGTGAAGATTTCAATTCAATTGTTATCACTGAAGTGGTAATGTTGAGCAAACTTGAGGGTCAAAATGTAGATAAGTCCCCTCGTCCTGATGGAAGGCATCCCAGGGTGCGGAAAGAAATGGCGGCAGTTACAGTAGGTGCGGTAGTCGTAATTTACCAACATTCACAGGACTGTGGCCAGATCCTGGTGGATTGGATAACACTGAATGGTGTCGACAACAGGCAGGTAAAGGTAGTAGTAAACTCGCCAACTTTAAGGCCATTTAAATCGGCCAGTGTTGGGCCTGCAACTGTTCATGGAATATACAAATGTATTGGAAGAGGAGACCGAGTGTAACACATCCAAATTTGCTGATGACATTAAACTGAGTGGAAAGGCAAACTGCCCAGAGAAGGTAGAGCGTCTGCCGGGAGATTTAGATAGCTTAATTTAAGGGCAAGGGTCTGGCAAGATGGAGTACAATATTGGTCAATGTGAGGTTATCCGCTTTGGAAGCAAAAATAGTGGGTCACAGTATTGTTTAAATGGTGAAGGATTGCAGCATGCCGGTGTGCAGAGGGACTTCGGAGTGCTCATACATGAACCGCTAAAAGTTGATTTGTGGGTGCAGCACGTAAACAGGAAGGCAAGCAGAATATTGGCTTTCATTGTTGGAGAGATCGAATTTTAGAGCAGGGAGGATCTGCTCAATTGTACAAGGTGTTGGTGAAGCTGCACCTGGTGTATTGTGCTCAGTTCTGGTCTGCTTACTTGAGGAAGGATATACTGGGTTTGGAGGCGGTGAAGAGGAGGTTCACCAGGTTGGTTCCAGAGATGAGCGGGGTACTCTCTGAGGAGAGGTTGAGATGCCTGGGAGTGTACTCACTAGAATTAAGAAGAATGAAAGGGGGTCTTATAGAAACCTATAAAATTATGAAATGGCTAGATATGATAGATATGATAGGCAAGTTGTTTCCACTGGTGAGTGAGACTAGGACTAGGGGATATTGCCTCAAATTTAGGTGGAGTAGACTTTGGACAGAGATGAGGAGGAATTGCTTTTGCCAGATAGGAGTGAATCTATGGAATTGTCTGTCCAAGAAAGCAGTGGAGGCAGCATCATTAAATGTAATCAAGACAAAGCTGGATGAGAATTTACATGGTAGAGGAATGAAGGTTTATGAGGGTAATGCAGTTGGGAGGAGCTGAGGTGATGGATAGATCAGCCATGACCTTAATGAATGACAGAGCAGGCACAATGGGCCAAATGACCTCCTCCTGTTTCTGTTACTCTGAAACTGTGCTGCTATAATTAGTATGCAGGTACAGCAAGAATTCAGAAAACAAACTAATAGAATGTTCTGATTTATCATGAGGGGAACTGAATGCAACAGTATTCAGTTTATGCTTCAGTTATACAGGGCATTGGTGACCCCACATCTGGAGTACAGTGCACAGTACTGGTCACCGTAGATAACGGATGTTAACATGGTGGAAGCTGTTCAGAGAAGGTTTATTGGTCTGATACCTGGAATGTGCTGATTTCCTGATGAGGAAAGGTTGGACAGACTCAGCCTGCATACTCTGGTGTGTAGAAGACTTCTATACAGAGGTGACTTAATTGAAACATATAAGATCCTGAGGAGACTTGACCAATTCAATGTGGAAAGGATGTTACCTCTTCTGGGAGAATCTAGAACTGGCAGGGGAGGGGGTGACAGTTTAGAAATAGAGCTGCCACTTTCAGAGAATCACACACCGCAACTATTTCACTATTCTCCCTAACTTCGTATCATCATCAAATTGAGAAAGTGTGCCCTTAACTTCCATCTCCAAATTGTTTATAAAAAGCAGAAAAAAAGAAGGATCTCACCCGAAGTAGTTTTATTGTCAAGGAGAAAGTGAGATCTGCAGATGCTGGAGATCAGAGCTGAAAATGTGTTGCTGGAAAAGCGCAGCAGGTCAGGCAGCATGCAAGGAATAAGAAATTCAACGTTTCGGGCATAAGCTCTTCATCAGGAATGAGGAAAGTGTGTCCAGCAGGGTAAGATAAAAGGTTGGGAGGAGGGACTGTCACCCTGTCAAGGAACACAGTGCAGATTGTTAGATATGACCTGCCATTGACAAGACCTTGTTAACTGTCTCAAATTTATTTATTTTCCCTGTCCTTATTTAATATATCCTGCACTATGACCTCCATCAGATGGTGTCAAGCTGCTAGGTCTGTAGGCTCCTGGGTTATCATTTGCTCCTTTCTGAAACATTGATGCCACATTTTACAATCGTCCAGACCCCCAGGACTATTCCTGTACAGAGAAGTCTGGAAAATTCCTGACAATGGCTTTGCTTCCCGAACTCTCTCAGCAAACTAGATGCATCCCGCCTGGGTGTAGAAAACTCTCACGCTGAGGTGCCAGACCTTTTAGCAAGTATTTTTTATCTATCACTATACTGCTCGGTTGCTCAACATTTATATTTTAACTCAGCCATTCACACTATTTTTTTAAAGACAGAACAAAGTGCTCCTTTAGTACCTCTACCATGTCATTTCCTTCAGTGAGTAGCTTATTTTGCCTGTTCTTTGCCAGGCCCCACTCTATCTTTCATTCACCTTTCACTATTCCAATGTTTGAAGAATATTTTCCTGTTTGTTTTAGAACAGCGTGTCATCCTTTCCTCTCACTTTTTCTTAGCCTTCCTTATTCGAGTCTGAGCCTCTCTCCTGCGTTTGTGATGTTCTTCCTGATTTCCCTTGTTATTATTATTCTCGTTTGCATCATATGCTCCATTGATCTTCCTTATTTTCTTATTAATATCCTCAGTCATCCAGGGTACAACTGCATTAGACACAGGTAATTCTGCGACATCGCACGTTTCACCAACATAACTTGGCCGCATAGTGATTGGTGAAATGAGGAATGATTTTTTTTTAAAAAGGCGAACACGTTTTGGCTATCAAGCGATTCCATCCCCGGTTCCCTTAAATCCAGTCTTTGTGTTTACTTCAGATCAAGCAAATGTGGTTTGATGCCGGAGAACATTTTTTCTTTCCGTATTGTTGAAGTTTTTGAGGGTGAACTTTAGAAATGATTGCAGGGGAAGTGATGTGGATTTCAAGATTCTCCTCATTCTGGACAATGTCCCAAGCCATCCTCCCACCACTGGTGAGCTTTCTGAAAACATCAAAGTAGTATTCCTACCTCCGAAAACAACGTCTCTCATTCAACCCATGGGCCAGGATGCAATATCAGCTTTTAAAGCTGATTAGATAAGGCACACATTCTGGAAGCTGATTGCAGCTACTGAGGGGGATCATGAGGACAGTATACAGTTCGCCCCTCATGACCAGTATTAAGGACACTTTTGGAGGAGCGTTAACATTAAGAATGCTCATGACACCATGGTGGAGGTCTGGGGTGATGTCAGTAAGGACTGCCTGCATGCACTTTGGTAGAAGTTTCTCCCAGATTTTCTCCATGATTTTAAAGGCATTGAACCATCAGAGAAGCCTTCAGCAATCAATGGATATTGTGTCACTCTGACAAAGCAAGTTGGATTTGAAGAAAGTGGAGACAGAGGATGTCGAGGAGCTCCGTGAATCCCATTGTGAAGACTTCTCCACAGCGGATTTATAGACTGGAAGAGATCGAATGAATCCTTAGAAGAATATAAATGCAGTAGGAGCATAATTCAGAGGGACATAAGATGGGCAAAAAGTGGACATGAAATAGTGTAAAGGAGAATCCAAAGGGCTTTTATGAATGTGTTAAAGACAAAAGAGTAACTAAGGAGAGAACAGGACTCCTCAAAAATCAGGAAGGCAGCCAATGTGTGGAGTCGCAGGAGATAGGGTGAGATATTAAAAGAATATTTTACATCAGTGTTTACCGCTCAGAAGACCATTGAAGACATGGAATGCGGGGAAATAGATGGGGATATCTTTAAAAATGTCCATATTACAGAGGAGTAAATACTGGATGTCTTGAAATGCAAAAAGACGATAAATCCCCAGGACCTGATCAGGTGTACCTGAGAAATATGTCGAAAATGAGGGAAGCGATTGTGGGGCCCTTTGATGAGATATTATTATCATCAATAGTCACAGGTGAGATGCTGGAAGACTGGAAGTTGGCTAACATGGTGCCACTACTTAAGAAAGGTGGTAAGGAAAATTCAGGGAACTATAGACAGGTGAGCCCGACATTGGTGATGGGCAAAGTTGTTGGAGGGTATCCTGAGGGACAGGATTTACATGTATTCAGAAAGGTAAGGACTGATTAGAGATAGTCAGTGTGCCTTTTTGCGTGGGAAACCATGTCTCATGAACTTGATTGCGTTTTTTGAAGAAGAAACAAAGGAACGATGAGGGCAGATTATTGGATGTGATCTATATGGACTTCAGCAAGACATTCGACAAGGTTCCTTATTAGAAACTGGTTAACAACGTTAGATCTTATGGAATACAGGGAGAACTAACCATTTGGATGTAGGACTGGTTCAAAGGACAGAGGGTGGTGGTGGAGGGTTGCTTTTCAGACTGGAGACCTATGACCAGTGATGTGCCACAAGCATCAGTGCTGGGATCGCTGTCTTGTGTGATTTATATACATGATTTAGATGTAAACTGAGAGGATATAGTTCGTAAGTTTGATGATGACATCAAAATTGGAGATGTAGTGGACAACAAAGAAGGTTACCTCAGAGCACAAAGGGATCTTGATCAGATGGGCCAATGGACTGAGGAGTGGCAGACGGAGTTTAACTTAGATAAATGTGAGGTGCTACATTTTGGGAAAACAAACCTGTGTATGAATTATACACTTCATGATAGGGTCCTGGACTGTGTTGCTGAACAAAGGGGACTTGGCGTTCAGGTTCATAGTTCCTTGAGAGTCGCAAGCACATTGGATAGCGGAAAAGGTGTTTGGTATGCTTTCCTTTATTGGTCAGAGCATTGAGTACAGGAGTTGGGACGTCATGTTGTGGCTGTAAATGACATTGGTTAGGCCACTTTTGGAATATTGTGTGCAGTTCTGGTCTTCTTCCTATCGGAAGGGTGTTGTGAAACGTGAAGGGATTCAGAAAAGATTTCCAAGCATGTTACCAGGTGTAATGGACTAGGCCAGAAAACTCACGACATTCTTAAGCAGGCAGCTCAGACCGTAACTTTGCAATTTGTTTATGTAAGTGTGCAGTGAAACTTATCTGGAGTATGATAGCGACATTGACTACCAGGTTTTAAAACAGAAAAATAAAATTATTGTGCAAAGCAGAAATAACAGAATATAGAATACCCGCAGACAAAAGGCTATCCAAACTTGACTGAATTATGATATTGTGAAGGTACACAAGAGTCCCAATAAACAAACCCCTTTAAACACAGAGTAAAAATGAAACAAACGCTGACAGGTCGAATTTAGAGGGCAGAAGGAGAGAGAGAGAGAGAGTCGAGCAGCCTGTTTCCACCCAGGCCACTGCTGAACTGACTCGAAAACTACTTCAGATTTTAGGACTGACCACTCCCATTTCATTACACAGGTTACTTCGAAAACATGAAAGCTGTGGCCTAAAGTCTCATATGTTTATGTATTAAACAAATAGCCTCTCAATACTCTCTGGAACAGCACAGCCAATTCAGAGCTCAGACTGTTTTACAACCCCTCTGTGAAAATCAAGGACACTGTATCCTTGAGAAAAGGAACAGCTTTTAGAAAAAGCATCAGTTTTGTGACACCATGGTTGGAGGATTTGAGCTCGAGGGCGGGGCAGAATAAGATGGGACTGTTTTCCCTGGAACGTCAGAGTGTGAGGAGCATGGATGGGATTATTATACAAGGTCTTTTACCTGGGGTGGTGGAGTACAGAACGAGAGGGAATTGGTTAAGGGTGAGAGGACAATGACTTAAAAGGAACATAAGGGGCAACCTTTTGACATGGGGTTGGTACGTGTATGGAATGCGCTGCCAGAGGAAGTGGTGGAGGCTGGTACAATTACAACATTTATAAGACAGCTGGATGGACAAATGAATAGGAAGGGTAGAGGGATACAGGCCAAGTGCTGGCAAATGGGATTAGATTAGGTTAAAATATCTTGTCAACATGGATGCATTGAACCAACGGATCTGTTTCCATCTCTATGCCTTTATGACTCGATGACTTGTTGCTGCAGGGGAAGATGAAGTTGGAGATGAAGGCGATGAAGTCCAGGATCCAGCCCCATGAGAACTTTCCACTTCCCTTTTGTCTTCCATCCTGAGGGAAGTTGAGAAACAGCTGCAGCTTAGGGAAGACAATGACTACAATGCAGAACACAGCAGGATAGCGGTTCATGGCATAAACTCCATCAAAGAAGAAAGATGGCAAAGCAGCGAAACCTAAATGTCTATTTTAAGCCAAAACTCAAGAAACACTCTGAGGACATGAAGCACAGCCATCGACTTCTGGACTAAATGTATTCTTTCATCCTAACGCTGTACCCGGAATGGCAACTGAAGGAATGATGATGCTGATGATAGCCCCCAGCCCCTGTTTTATTATGGTACTATAACTCAGCAAATTCAGAAACTTCCTACAGTTTTAAATTTGTTATATTATTCCATTAAATATAAAATGTTAACATTTACTTAGGCTCTGCTACTGTTTGAGCTCAGTTAAATACTATTCTTGTTTTGATTTTCACTTTTATATTTAGTTGGTCGCCCCGAACCACGTTTTTCCCATCGGCTTCATTATTTCTAATGGACGATTTTCTGTAACATGTGGTTGTATGAAAACACAACTCCTGTTTTATATCAGAACAGACTGTACCGTGTATGTATTGCTCCTGGGTATATACCGAACTTGCACCCTATTCATCTCTCCAGTGAAATTCTCTCATTTTACATCCTCTGTTTAATCCACAATAATGTGTTTAAAACAACTGCTCCAGTTTTACTTTTAGACCTCGACAATCTGTCTTTTTCCAATGTGGAATCATAAAGATTGATTCTTTTTTAAATCATTTTCAGTATAATATCGAACTTTTTTATATTATGATCACTATTTCCCAAAGTCTTTTTTTATTATTAGATTAGACTTACAGTGTGGAAACAGGCCCTTCGGCCCAACAAGTCCACACCGACCCGCCGAAGCGCAACCCACCCATACCCCTACATTTACCCCTTACCTAACACTATGGGCAATTTAGCTTGGCCAATTCACCTGACCAGCACATCTTTGTGACTGTGGGAGGAAACCGGAGCACCCGGAGGAAACCCACGCAGACAGACTGCTTCTACAGACTGCTGCTCCCACTTGGTCTGCTTCATTCCTAGGACCTAATCCAGCACAGCTCCCTCCCTGGCTCAATTGGAAATTACTTTTCAAGAAGGTTCTCCTGGACACATTGCAGGAAGTTCTTCCCATTCATCCCATATGCTCGATCAGGAACAATCAGGGAGAGCAGAGGGAACTTGTGCGTGTAGCCTGAGCAGATAGGGAAAGCACGAAATGAGTTTTCTTCGTCTCAATTTTCACGAAGGAAAAGGACCTTGTTGTGAATAAGAACATTGAGGAGCTGGAATATGGGCTTGAGCAGATCAAGATTGATGTAGTTGATGTGTTGGAAATTTTGCAAACATTAAGATTGTTCCCAGGGCCAGACCAGATTTGTTCTAGGTTATTCCGGGAAGTGAGAAGGGAGATTGCCAAACCACTGGTGAAGATCGTTGCTTCCTTACTCTTCACAGGAGTCATACTGAAGGATTGGAAGGAGGCGAATGTTGTTCCTCTTTTCAAGAAAGGTAATAGGGAAATCCTGGCAATTACAGAGCAGTCAGTCTTACATCGGTGGTCAGCAAGGTTTTGGAAAGAATTATGAGAGAAAAGATTGATGACTATTTGGAAAAGCATAGCATGATTAAAGGCAGTCAGCATGGCTTCGTGAGAGGCAGGTCGTGTCTAACTAATATTATTGATTTCTTCCAGGAGGTGGTCAATGAAAGTCAGGCAGTAGCTGTGGCATATAGGGAAGTCAGCAAGGGACTTGATAATGCTCCCGGTGGTAGGCTCATTCATAAGTCAGGAAGTATGGGATACAGGGAGATTTGGCTATCTGGATTCAGAATTGTTTGGCTAATGGAAAGCAGAGAGTGATTGCAGATGGGAAGTATTCTGCCTGGAGGTCAACGTTGAGTGGTGTCCTGCAGGGCTCTCTTCTTGGTTCTCTGCTCTTTGTAGTTTTTTATAAATGACTTGCATGAGGAGATTGAGGGATGAGTTAGTAAATTTGCAGACTTCACAATGGTTGGAGGTGCCGTTAATAGTATTGAGGGCTATTGCAGAGCTGAGCTGAGAAATGGCAGTTGGAATTCAAATTGGATAAATGTGAAGTGATGCATTTTGGAAGGTCGAATCTGATTGCTGAATATGTGATTAAAGGCAAAGTTCTTGTCAGTGCGGAGGAAAAGGTGGATGTTGGTGTCCAATACTTAGATCTCTCAAAATTTGCTACCCAAGTGGATAGCGTTGTTAAGAAAGCATATGGCTTTCATTAACAGGCTTTCATTAACAGGGGCGATTGAGTTTCAAAGCTGCAAGGTTTTCCTACATCTCTACAAGTCCCTGGTGAGACAACACTTGGAATGTTATGTCTAGTTCTGGTCGGCCTGAAGAAGGGCTCATGCCCGAAACGTCGAATCTCCTGTTCCTTGGATGCTGCCTGACCTGCTGCGCATTTCCAGCAACACATTTTCAGCTCTGATCTCCAGCATCTGCAGTCCTCACTTTCTCCTCTAGTTCTGGCCATCTTCCTATCAGAAATACACAGAGGCTTTGGAGAGGGTGCAACGAAGTTTTACCAGAATGTTGCCTGGACTGGAGGGCATGCTTTATGAAGAGAGGTTGACGAAGCTTGTACTTTTCTCTCTGGAGAGAAAGAAGAAAAGAGCTGACCTGATCGAGGTATAGAAGGTAATGAGAGGCATGGACAGAGTCAACAGCCAGAGACTTTTCCCCAGGGCACAATTGACTTGGACAAGGAGTCATAGTTTTAACATATTTGGAGAAAGGTATAGAGGAGACGTCAGAGTAGTTTCTTTACACAAAGAGTTGTGAATGCATGGAATGCGTTGCCAGTGATGGTGTTGGAGTAGAGTCATTAGGGACATTTAAGTGCTTGCTGGACATGCACACAGATGGCAGTGAGTTGAAGATTATTTTATTTTAAACTAGGATTAATCCTCGGTATAACAGCGTAGGCCGAAGGGCCTGTTCTGTGCTCCACTTTTCTATGTATTATCTTATACCTAGTCTGCCTCAGTTATTGAAATCACCATTTATCACAACCCTTCTTCTCCTGCAAGTGTACATAATCTGCCTAGAAATGCTCTCTTCTACTTCCTGCTTACTTGGGTCTCCACAATAAACACCCAACAAGATCACTGCTTCCTTCCTGTTTCTGACCTCCAACCATACAGATTCGAATTCAGGAACTGTATCCAATTCAGGGGCTATGTTACTGTCTTTGACCAATATTGCTCCATCTCATTTTCATCCCCAACCTGTTTGCAGTTCTGTTCTGGCTGAGTCATGTTTCCATCAATGTTGCTGTGTCACATCCCCAGAGATCGAACCTGAATAAGCTGCAAATTGCTTTCCAACTTCCCTCAGGAAAGAAGCCAAAAGAGAAGTGGAGCTGGATCCTGCATATCATCGTATTCATCTCCACCTTCGATTTCAACCTTCTTTATCTAAGAAAAGTCACAATTTGTTTAACTTTAGTAGTGAGTATTAACCAAAACTATGAACAATTTGAATACTCTTTCCACCAACCAACCCGTATCTCTTAGCTGACCTGAACTTTATGAATATGCTTTTCCATTAAATAAATGATTAAACCTTACATTAATATGATCTGTCAAAGGCCATGCAGTTCCAGAAGCTGTCCTCCTTCTAATCTTCCAATTCTGTGGTCTGCTACCTGGGCCGTCTTCTTACTTCTAACTGCTTTTACAGGAAAATGAACTTTTAATGGATATTCCCTTCTGAGATTTCATTGGAAGCAATGTCTTTTTTCTTCAGATGTCACTTGTTCTTTGACTCTATGGCTGTGCCTCTGACCGTTTTTCAAACTACCTTCGTGTATTATATTCCCCAACATTGTACCCGCTCATTGGTACGATGTTGTCAATACAATAAATTCAAATTCAGTTGGGTATTGTTATCCTGGACATAAGTAAAATTAATGTTTGCATTTGAATTGTTGACAAAACAGCAACAACTGAAGTATCAGTTAAATAGCCACTTGTCATATGTATCTATTTTTGAATAGTCCGTATCCCAGCTGTTGTCTCTACTGGCAGCAGTGTCTGTGATTTAAATGCAGAAAAAACTTTCTATCTTAAAGTGACCATATACATTGTAACACCTCCCCACCACCCCCCCATCCCTTAAGAAAGAATTAACTATAATAATTTAACGATGGTTCATTTTTGTTTCTGTATCTTAAAGCTATTATTATTAAATACATATGCGATTAATATAAATTATTCCTCTCATATTAATTCTGTGCATTTATAAAACATTGGAATTGATGTAGTCCAAACTTATCTTTCCATTTTCTTTTAATTCTGTGATAACACGTCTGCAATGACATTGTATGAGCCGCAACATGTATCATTTATTAATGAGAAATCTGTGACATAAGTCTCCAATGAAATAGTCTCATATTTTTATCTTTTAAATCTTTCCAAAGTTGTGATCCTTATACACAACCATCTCTAAAATATTATTCGTCACAAAAATATTAAAATGTTGTAAATTCAAATTCAATAAATCTTTCTCAATGGTGGGACATTCTCTCTGTTGGATATTGAGTTTTTTTCAAACATAGCCAATCGGCTGTTCAATTCCATCTTCATCTTCCTGCATCAAGATTGAGTTGATTCATTTGTTTATCTCTAATGGCAAACAAAAGGAATGAGATACCTTTAGTCCAATCATTCAGGTAATCCTGGTTGTAAGCTTTTAAGATTGGCTTCAGGGTCTGATGCTATCTTTCCAATGCTCCCTGGGATGCAGGATGGTCTACACTTGATTTGAAGTGCTGTGTGCCAACGTATCCATGGCTTCCACAAATAGGTTAGCAGTAATGTTCGACCCTTGCTCTGAGTGAATATCCCTGGGTAGCCCATACCCGATAAAGAAAGCTATCAATTCCTCCACCAACCTTTTAACCTTAATACTCTATAATGGAATTGCCTCCAGAAACCTGACAGACATATCCATTTTGGTTAGCAAATACTGTTTCGCACTTTTAATTTTATGGAGGGGACCTACACGATCAATCATAACCCTCGTGAAAGGCTTTTCGAATATGAGAATTATCAACAAAGGGGGCTGGGTTTATTACTGCCCATGGCTTAACTACCATTTAGTCCGTATGACATGTACAACAAACTTGAACCACATGCTTATGCTGTCCAGGCCAACGGACGTAGTTTTGTATCTTAGCCTGGATCTTCCTCACACTAGCTGACCTCCTACAAGTAATTCATGTGCTAGCCAAAGCACTTCCTGTCTGTATGCAACTGGCAAAATAATCTAGTCCACTTCCCCATTACTCTGCTACACTAACCTGCCATGGTCTCCATTTTCGCCTTTGGATTCTCTCCTTAAGAGAATAACCCTTGGGAATACTTCATTTCCATTACTGAGTATGCATCATGATATAGATATTTTATCGCAACATCTTTCATTAGTCTTTCAGGATTAAGCACCTCTCCCTGACCCTCTGTCTGTTCAGGGTTTCTCTGCACCATTACACCAAACAGACTGTCAGCGAACTGAAGCTCAACTCCTTCATCTTTCTCTTTAGTGTTTCCTTCGTGCTGTAACTAGTGAGAGTGAGATTTTTTTTATTCCACAGTCTGGAAAAAAAATCCAAGGTATATTTTTTAAAGACCTCAGTTCCCTGGTTCTCCTTCAGCTTCTGCACACAAGGGGAATCACTGCCACCTTGGATCCTACTAGGTTATTTCTCAGAACAAAAAGTATTCCTGGAAGTAACAATCTGTCAGTAACTTCCACTATCACTTACCCAAACTTGATTTTACACAGAGGAATGCAAATCTTCAGTCCATCGATTCCATAAATTACCGCTCTTGTCGGAAACTGTTCAGAAGGAGTGCAAATACTTTCATCTCTGAGTATTAGACACTCACCAGATCCTGTATCTCTTGAAATTGCAATTTCTTTCCTTTCTCCCCCAGTTGTTCCTGAGTAAACTTTACCCACAGATGTGAAAACTTCATTGAGATCAGGCACTAACTCAACACGTAGTCCCTGTGTATTCTGTGCACTCTCCTGCAGCTCCTTGACCTCTATTGAGGTTCACTTTACTACTTCCACTAATACTACCAGCTTTGCCTCTTTCACCACATCTGGGTGACAGAAATCCACTGATTTCCACTCTGTAAATAAAAACCTTACCATTCAATCTTCTAACTCAATTTAGTGAACACCAAACAAAAATGATGAACAAACCCAATCCCGTTTTCCCTGTCTGATCCCAATCCAATTAAAATGCTGCTTCAATGACACAATTATGAAACATTAAATTAATTTCATCTCACAAAGTCCATACAGCAGGAAATGTTGCTTTCCTGCTGGTCTTCTGAATGTGCTGGTTACTTCCATCCTTTTAATTCTGCTGTTTCCCACTGAGCTGTTTGAACTGTGAGTATCTTAGTATAAAATTCCTTTGTACCTTTGATAATGGGTACGTTCTGAGATTTCTTTCAGAACTGTTCAGTGTTGTTGGTTCACTTTCTCCTCAATGTTGAAAAACAATTGTTTTTATCCCTTGATTCCACCTGAAATTCCTATCATTGGATTGGTTTCAGGCTGTCAATATCATCAGATTTTAAATTCGATTGGCTTTGAAGGGCTGAGTGTTTGGTCTAAATTGATTGGTCACAGTTGAATTGTCATCAAAACAGAAACCAAAACTCAGGAGGAAGTTATGATGAACTTTAATTAACGTTATCGTTATGTTAAGGTAATTGGTTTAAAGAATAGAAAAATAAAGCCACTTTTTCATTTGTTTTCTTCAGTGGGGAGGTGTTATGAAGGTAAAAGGGCTGATGTATCTTTAAGAGAGCTATTCTCCGTGCAGTCTGCATATGTTGGTGTCTTGGCAGTTCTCCTCTAAATGTTCATTTTTTTTCAGGTTTTATATTCTGAAACATAGGATCGTTTCATGTGTGCTAATATTGTCAAAATGCTAATGCAAACTTGATTGGAGATTGGTATTTTGGAGAATGATTTCAAAGGATTGGCTGAATTTGAATTTGTTTTGTCATCTCCAGGTACCTTAACTAATCTAGAAGCTTGACCCAATGCTACATAGGTATCTTGGTGCTGGGTTAGGTAGTTCTTAAGGCAATTAACCCTCTTAAAGATACAGTCTCTGATCTTGTTTTTGGGATCCTTCCGGGGGAGGGAGAGCAGAACCAAGTCATGGTCCATATTGGCACCAGCAACATAGGTCAGAAGAGAGATGGGGACTTGAGGCAGAAATTCAGTGAGCTAGGTTGGAAGCTTCGAACTCGGACAAACAGAGTTGTTTTCTTTGGTTTGCTGCCCGTGCCACGTGCAAGTGAGGTGAGGAATAGGGAGAGAAAGGAGTTTAACATGTGGCTACAGCAATGGTGCAGGAGGGTGGATTTCGGGTTTGTGGATAATTGGAGCTCTTTGTGCAGTAGGTGGGACCTCTACAAGCAGGATGGTCTTCATCTAAACCAGAGGGGTACCAATATCCTGGGGAGGGGGGCGGAATTCGCGAAAGCTATTAAGGTGGATTTAAACTAACACAGCAGGGGGATGAGAGTAGGGAGTTCCCAAATCAAGTGTCTGACACTGGCAAGCGAGAACCTGGTTTGAAGTGTGTGTACTTCAATGTGAGGAGCATCCGAAATAAAGTGGGTGAACTGGCAGCATGGGTTGGTACCTGCGACTTCGATGCTGTGGCCATGAAGGAGACATGGATAGAGCAGGGACAGAAATGGCTGTTGCAGGTTCTGAGATTCAGATGTTTCAGTAAGAACAGAGAAGATGTTCAAAGAGGGGGCGGTGCGGCATTGTTGGTCAAGGACAATATTACAGTTGTAGAAAGGATGTTTGGGAACTCGTTAATTGAGGTAGTATGGATTGAGGTTAGAAACAGGAAAGGAGAAGTCACCATGCTGGGAGCTTTCTATAGGCCTCGAAGGTCACAGAGATGTAGAGGAAAGGATAGCAAAGATGATTCTCGATAGGAGTGAGAGACACAGGGTAGTTGTCATGGGGGACCTCAACTATCCAAATATTGACTGGGATCATTACAGTATGAGTACCAGAGATGGGTCAGTTTTTGTCCAGTGTGTGCAGGAGGGCTTCCTGACCCAGTATGGAGACAGCTGAAGATGTGTTGTTGGAAAAGCGCAGCAGGTCAGGCAGCATCCAAATAACAGGAAATTCGATGTTTCAGGCATAAGCCCTTCTTCAGGAATGAGGAAAGTGTGTCCACCAGGCTAAGATAAAAGATACGGAGGAGGGACTTGGGAGAGGGGCGATGGAGATGCGATGGGTGGAAGGAGGTCAAGGTAAGTGTGATAGGCCGGAGTGGGGTGGGGACGGAGAGGTCAGGAAGAAGATTGCAGGTTAGGAAGGCGGTGCTGAGTTCGAGGGATTCGATTGAGACAAGGTGGGGGGAGGGGAAATGAGGAAACTGTAGAAATCTGATTTTATCCCTTGTGGTTGGAGGGTTCCCAGGCGGAAGATGAGGTGCTCTTCCTCCAACTATCGTGTTGTTATGGTCTGGCGATTGAGCATGTCCTTGGTGGAGTGGGAGGGGGATTTAAAGTGTTGAGCCACGGGGTGGTTGGGTTGGTTGGTCCGGGTGTCCCAGAGCTGTTCTCTGAAACATTCCGCAAGTAGGCGGCCTGTCTCCCCAATATAGAGGAGGCCGCATCGGGTGCAGCGGATGCAATTGATGATGTGTGTGGAGGTACAGGTGAATTTGTGGCTGAGATGGAAGGATCGCTTGGGCCCTTGGAGAGAAGTAAGGGAGGAGGTGTGGGCACAAGTTTTGCATTTCTTGCGGTTGCAGGGGAAGGTGGCGGGAGTGGAGGTTGGGTGGTGAGGGTTGTAGACCTGATGAGGGAGTCACGAAGGGAGTGGTCTTTTTGGAACGCTGATAGGGGAGGTGAGGGAAATATATCCCTGGTGGTGGTGTCTGTTTGTAGTTGGTGGAAATGACGGCGGATGATACACTGTATATGGAGGTTGGTCGGGTGGTAGGTGAGAACCAGTGGGGTTCTGTCCTGGTGGCGGTTGGAGGGGCGGGGCTCAAGGGCAGAGGAACGGAAAGTGGAGAAGATGCGGTGGAGGGCATCGTCGGTCACGTCTGGGGGGAATCTGCGGTCCTTTGAAGGAGGCCATCTGGGCTGTACAGTATTGGAACTGGTCCTCCTGGTACCAGATGCGGCGGAGACGAAGGAATCGGGAATATAGGATGGCGTTTTTACGGGGGGGGCAGGTTGGGAGGAGGTGTAGTCTAGGTAGCTGTGGGAGTCAGTCGATTTATAGTAGATGCCCGTGTCAATTCGGTTGCCCGAGATAGAAATGGGAAGGTCTAGGAAGGGGAGGGAGAAGTCTGAGACAGTCCAGGTGAATTTGAGGTCGGGGTGGAAGGTGTTGGTAAAGTGTATGAACTGTTCAACCTCCTCGTGGGAGCACGAGGCAGCGCCGATACAGTCATCGATGTAGCGGAGGAAAAGGTGGGGTGTGGTGCCAGTGCAGTTGCGGAAGATGGACTGTTCCACATATCCTATGAAGAGGCAGGCATAGCTGGGGCCCATGCCGGTGCCCACGGCAACTCCTTTGGTTTGGAGGAAGTGAGAGGATTGGAAAGAGAAGTTGTTCAGGTTGAGGACCAGTTCAGTCAGTCAAAGGAGAGTGTCAGTGGAAGGGTACTGGTTGGTACAGCAGGAAAGGAAGAAGCGGAAGGCTTTGAGTCAGTATGTAGACAGGCCAACAAGGGGCGAAGCCACTTTAGATTTAGTACTGGATAACAAGCCTAGCCATGTGTTAGATTTGGTAGTAGGTGAGCACTTTGGAGACAGTGATCACACTTCTGTAGGGTTTACTTCAGTGATGGAAAGGGATAGGTGTACTACACCTAGCGAGAGTTACAGCAGGAGAAAAGGCAATTACAATCCAACTAGGAAAGATTTAGGAAGCGTAGAATGAGGAAGGAAACTGCAGGGGATCAGCACATTAAAAATATGGAGCTTATTCAAGGAAAAGCTCCTGTGTGTCCTAGATAAGTATATACTTCTCAGGCAGGGAGGATGATATAGAATGCCTGAGGCTTGCTTTACTAAGGAAGTGGAATTTCTGGTCAAGGAGAAGATGAAGGCTTATGTTAGGAAAAAGTGTGAAAACTCAATTAAGGTGCTTGAGGGTTGCAAGGAAGTCAGGAAAGACCTAAAAAGAGAACTCGGAATGATCTGGAGGGGATATGAGAAGTTTTTGGTGGATAGGATCAGGGTTAACACTAAGGCTTTCAATAGTTATGTAAGGAATAAAAGAATGACGAAAGTAAAAGTAGTGCCAATCACGGATAATAGTGGAAAGATGTGTGTGGAGACAGAGGAAATAGGGGAAGCACGAAATAAATATTTTTTTGACCGTGTTCACTATAGAAAATGAAAATGTTGGTGAGGAAGATGCAGAGATATTTGCATCTAGAATAGAAGAGATTGAGGTTCACAAGGAAGAGGTATTAGAAATACCGCAGAGTGTGAAAATAGACAAGTCCCCTGGGCTGGATGGGATCTATCCAGGATCCTCAGGGAAGCAAGGGAAGAAATTGCCGAGCCATTGGCATTAATCTTCAAATCATCATTGTCTAAAGGAATAGTGCCTGAGGACTGGAGGATAGCAAATGTGGTTCCCTTGTTCAAAAAGGTTAGTAGAGACAACTCTGGTAATTACAGACCAGTGAGCCTCACTTCAATTGTTGGTAAAGTGTTTGAAAAAGTTATAAGAGATAGGATTTATAACCATCTTCAAAATAATAATCTGATCAGGGACATTCAGAACGGTTTTGTGAAGGGTAGGTCCTGCCTAAGGAATTTTATTGAGATTTTTGACAAAGTGACTGAACAGGTGGATGAGAGTAAACCGGTTGATGTGGTGTATATGGATTTCAGCAAGGCGTTTGATAAGGTTCCCCACAGTAGGCTATTATACAAAATGAGAAGGAATGGGATTGTGGGAGACATAGCAGTTTGGATCAGCAATTGGTTTGCTGGAAGAAAACAGAGGGTTGTAGTTGATAGAACATGTTCAGCTTGGTGTCCAGTTACTAGCAGCGTTCCGCAATGGTCGGTGTTGGGTCCACTGCTCTTCATCATTTTTATAAATGACCTGTATCAGGGCTTAGAAGGGTGGGTTAGTAAATTGGCGGACAGCACTAAAGTTGGTGGAGTTGTGGACAGTGACAAAGGATGTAGTAGGTTGCAGAGAGACATAGATAGGAAGCAGAGCTGGGCTGAGAGGTGGCAAATTGAGTTTAATGTGGACAAGTGTGAGGTGATACACTTTGGCCGGAGTAATCGGAATGCAAAGTACTGGGCTAATGGTAGGATTCTTAGGAGTGCAGATGAGCAGAGAGATCTTGGTGCCCATGTACACAGATCCCTGAAAGTTGCCACCCAGATTGACAGGTTGTTAAGAAGGCATACAGTGTTTTGGCCTTTATTAATAAGAGGGATTGAGTTCCAGAACCAGGAGGTTATGCTATAGCTGTACAAAGCTCTGGTATGGCCAAACTTGGAGTATTGTGTACAGTTCTGGGACGGCATTATTAGAAGGATGTGGAAACTTTGGAAAGGTGCAGAGGAGATTTACTAGAATGTTGCCTGGTATGGAAGGAATGTCGTATGAGAAAAGGCTGAGGGCCTTGAGGCTGTTCTCGTTAGAGAGAAGAAGGTTGAGAGGTGACTTAATAGAGACATACAAGATAATCAGAGGGTTAGATAGGGTGGACAGGGAGAGCCTTTTTACAATTATGGGGACGGCAAACGCAAGGAGACACAACTTTAAAGTGAGGGGAGATTAGGTGTAAGACAGATGTCAGAGGTAGTTTCTTCACTCAGAGAGTAGTAAGGGTATGGAATGCATTGCCTGCATTGGTAGTAGATTCGCCAAGTTTAAGTGCATTTAAGTTTTCATTGGACAAGTAAATGGATATACATGGAATAGTGTAGGTGGGATGGGCTTCAGATTAGTATGACAGGGCGGCGAGTGAGGACCGAAGAGCCTGTACTGCGCTGTGATGTTCTATGTTCTATGTACCTTTTACACCTTCATCAGACAAGGAACTGGTGCAGACCGACTGCTTGTGTTACATGGGAAATTAGAGGAATAAAACGTAAAACTGACCATTCCTGGTGGCCTGTTACGCGCTTCATTATGAAAACATTTAACCCAACAATTCCCCAACCAAATAGTTTTTGATCCCAGAATGCATCAATCCATCTCATCTTTTCATAAATTTCACTAATCGTGCAAAAGGGTATGTTACCATGTTCTTCAGCTGTTCTCTGAACTTAGTCTGGGTCATGGCATATATACATGTGTTTGTGCAGCAAATCAGGAGCTGGAGAATGAAGCCTACATCTCGTAAAATGTAAGGGAAAACGATAGCCTTGAAACCCAAACGATACATTCGTTTCCACACAGAATACACCAGAAATATTGACCATAATAGGATAAAATTCACTGAGATAAGAAACATTAAAGTGATGGATTTTCTTCGGCTCTCCAAGTGTCGGTCTTCGGAATGCTGCCCCCTGCTGTCAGACTGAAGTCTCCTGCGGGCTCTGCTGACCACTAAAATGTACCTCCCAGTGAAAGAATTCAGCAGCAGAACCAGAACAAATGGGAGTGCTGGGGTCAGAATATAGTGAATCAGCTCGATCGATCCCCAGACGGGAGATAACATGATGTATTTTTTCATCACACAAAACCAAGGGTTATTTCTCAGCTTATACCAAGGATGTAACGTGAAATACCAGGAAATGTTCTTTAAACAGCTGAGCACAGTTATTGTTCCCAGAACCACGGCTGCTGTTTTCTCAGTGCAATATTTGCCTTTCATCTTTTGACAACAATTGGCCACAAATCGATCAAAAGTGAAAGCGACAGTGAACCAGACAGAGCAATCCACAGCTGCAAAAACCAGGATGGCATGGATGTTACACACGGGGACGGTCTTCAGAAATGTAAATTCAGTTCTTTATATATAATTGGAATGTGTCTCAATGTCAAATCAATGATCATGAGCAATAAGTCCACTGCTGCCATGGCCACCAAGTAGCGAGTGATACATTCAGAAAGATCACATTTTCTCTGTGACAGAATCACTATTGTCACTGTGTTAACTTTGAGAAAGGAAGATTAACAAGAACATGTTAATTTCAGCTGAGAGTAAAGTTACACCTTAATAAAATCAATGTTAGCAATTTACGAGACTGACAGTGATTTTCAAATCTTGAAAGGAAGGTATGATCTAAAAACAGTGACAATCATGATGAATGGTTGCTCAGAAAATTATTTGAACTAAAGACTGACTTATACCAGATTCTGACAAAATGCATCCAAAGGTTTTCAAGGGAATGCTGAATGAGATAGCTGATACGCTGGTTTTAATTTTGCAGAAGTCCCCAGATGCTGGTGAGAATGGGAAGCAGATGCTCCTTCAAACGTAGGCTGCTTCTCTGCATTCTGGCTGTTGATAGGTTTACTGATGAGCTGATCAGTGACAAATGCAAGAGAGAAACAACTTGTGATTGGTGAGTGGGGTTTGGATGCAGGTCCAGTATGCAGTTCAGTAATTGCTGCCAGTCAGGGTCTCTCTGGGGGGAAGATGGGTTGTGGGCTTGGAGCAGGTGGATGGAGACCATGTCTGGGAGGGAGAGCCAGAGGGAGGAGCCAAGCCAGCCATAGCAGACAGGTCCAGGAATGTTGTAGGGGCAAGAGGGAAGTTCCAAGTAATCCCACTTGAGAAAAGGAGACTATGTTGGGATTGGGAAATTATGGGGAGGCCATAAGAAATCTGTCAGGAGATGGTGCTGACACAATGGTGCTGAGGGGGACTGAGAAACCATTGGGATGGGGAATAAGGAGAGGCCACAAGAGGACAGGTGAGACAGGAAGGAGGCAAATGGAAAACAGAGAATGACACTGCAGAGTGGGAGGGAGAGAAAGAGACAGAGAGAACGATATTGGAGAGCGAGGGAAAGAGTTCAAAACCCCGAGAGGGTGGTAGAGAGAGAGGAAAGATGGAAATGAAAGAGGGAGAGTGATACTGCAAGAGACGAGGAGGGAGAAAGAGAGAAAGAGAGAGACAGAGAAAGAGTTAAAAAAAACTGAGACAGGGTGGTTGAGGGAGCAAGAGGCTGTGAAGTCTGAAATGAGAGAGAAGAGGGACATTGCAAACAGAGACTAGTTTCAAAACTGATAATAAAAAGTTACAGCTAACCAGTAATGAGGAAAACATGAAAATCATGAAGGAATTAATTACTTGCAAATGGATGTGGTCTTCGCAGATTAAGGCCACATATGGTCAGGGGATAATCGATGGGAGAGTGATCAGTGGATGCTGTTGTCATGTACATTATATAAGCTGTTATATTTTAATTTGAATTTGACATCCAAAATTTTTTATCTGATCAGTTAACAAACAGATAAATATTTATTGGAGATAATATGTAGTGCAGATGTTAGAAGTCAGAGAGGATGAAATGTGGAACAGGAAAGGTCGAGCAGGTCAGACAGGATCAGAGGAGCAGGAAAGGCGATGTTTTAGGTCAGGATGCTGCATCAGGACTTGCCTGCTTCTCTGATGCTGTAGCACCTGCTGGGCCTTTCCAGCTCCACATTTTATTGAAATAAATATTCATTTTCTCATATCTCAGTAATAAAAAGGTAGCAACAATATGGTGGAGAAATATTCCAATTTTGTGAATATGTGTGGAAATCCATGAGTGGTCACTTTTCCAGTCTGTAAGAAGTATGTTTAATGTTATAACTTATTGTGTCTCAGGAAGTCTGTGTCAGCTATATTGGGGGAAAAAAAAACATATTTTGCTAAGTTATGCCTGTTGTCTTGTACCAACTTAATTACAGCATCCATCCAGGAAATTTATATTTTCCAGGAACATTATGGCTTGACTGGGGGTTCAGACTTCTAAATAAAATTGATAAGTTCCTTGAGAGATGTTTCAGTGACAGGAAGTCTGTTTCCAGTGGGGTTTCACAGAGCTTGCTATCTGTTGCGTAGATGATTCATTTAGACTTAAATTCAGAGAATATGATAAAGAATTTCACAGATGGCATGAAACTTGGCAGGGTGGTAAAAGGTGAGTAGGGTATCTGTAACCTGCAAGAGGATATCAATGGCCTGGGCAGCTGGGCAGAGCAGGGACAACAGGAACTCAACCTGGAAAAAGGGTTACTTTCCCTTCATCAGTATTCACTGATGAAGTGGCAAATGGAGTTTAATGCAGAAAAGTGCGAGATTGCTCACTTCAGAAGAGGTTACAGGAATGCAGAGTTCTGGGCTAATGGTAAAATTCTTGGCAGTGTAGATGAACAGAGAGTTCTTAGCGTCCCAAGTGCATAAATCCCTGAAAGTTGCAACCCACGTTGACAGGGTTGTGAAGAGGACATATGGTGTGTTGGCATTTATTGGTAGGGAGATTGAGTTTCAGAGTCATGAGGTCATCCTTCAGCTGTACAAGAAACTGGTAAGGCCACACCTGGTGAAAATGTCAATGTCAGTGAGAATACCGAGATACCGTCTATTAGATTAGATAGGATTGCAGTTGGCAAAGAGGAGGTTTTCACAATTTTGTAATATCTTAAAATAGACAAGACCCTTGGGCTGGGGTGGGATTGACCCCCAGATTCTCTGGGAAGCCAGGGAGGATATTGCAGAGCCTTTGGTGTTTATCTTTATGTCATCAATGTTGATAGGAGTACTGCCATTTGGAGGATAGCAAATTTTGTTCCCCTCCTTAAGAAGAGAATTTGTGCCAACCTTGGTAATTATAGACCAATGAGACTTAATTCGGTTGTGTGTAAGGTCTAGGAAAACGTTACGAGGGATTGGACATCAGTAAGCCTTTTGATAAGGTTCCACATGCTTGGCTATTGCACAAAACATGGAATTTCAGGACTGAAGTTGGTTCAGCGGTTTTAATCAGAAGTTGGCTAACTGAATGAACACAGAGGGTAGTGACAAATCGGAAATATTCATAATGGAGTTCAGTTACCAGCAGTGTCCTGCAAGCTTCTGTTTTGGAGCTACTTTTGTTTGTCATTTTTATAAATGATCTGCATGTGGGCGTAGAAGGATTGGCTAGTAAATTTGCAGACGACACTAAGGTAGGTAGCTTTGCAGATATTGCCAAAAGACAAGATTCCCTACAGCGTGGAAACATGTCCTTCGGCCCAACAAGTCCGTACCGACCCTTTGAAAAATAACCAACCCAGACCTATTTCCTTACATTTACTCCTGACTAATGCACCTAACACTATGTACAATTTAGCATGTCTAATTCAACTGAGCTGCACATCTCTGGATTGTGGGTGGAAACACACACAGACATGGGAAGGGTGTGCAATCTCCATTTCGCCTGAGGTTGGAATCAAAACCGGTTCCCTGGCGCTGTGAGGCAGCAGTGCTAAGAACTGAGCCACCATGCAGCCCTTGTTGTGGGCTACCGAGGGACAAAAATAAGATGCAGAGCTGTTCTGAGAAGTGGCAAATGGAGTTTAATGCAGAAAAGTGCAAGATAGATCACTTCAGAAGAAGTTACAGGAATGCAGAGTTCTGGGCTAATGGTAAAATTCTTGGCAGTGTTGATGAACAGAGAGTTCTAAGCGTCCAGGTGCATAAATCCCTGAAAGTTGCAACCCACGTTGACAGGGTTGTTAAGAAGACATATGGTGTGTTGATGTTTATTGGTAGGGAGATTGAGTTTCAGAGCCATGAGGTCATGCATCAGCTTTACAAGAAACTGGTAAGGTCACACCTGGAGTATTTTGTGCAGTTCTGGGAAAGGATGTGGAAGCTATGGAAAGGGTTCAGTGGAGATTTACTTGCATGTTGCCTCGTATGGAGGGAAGGTCTTAAGAGGAAAGGCTGAGGGACTTGAATTTGTTTTCGTTGCAGAGAAAAAGGTTGAGAGGTGACTTGATCGAGACATCAAAGATAATCAGAGGGTTAGATATGATGGATAGTGAGATCCTTTTTCGTCAGATGGTGAAGGCTAACATGAGGGAGCAGAGATTTAAATTAAATAGATTTCGGACAGACATCATGGGTAGTATCTTTACTCAGAGAGTAGGAGGGGCGTGTCTTGGCCTGCCTGCAACGGTAGTACACTCAGCAAAGTTAAGGGTATTTAAATGGGCATTGTACATACATATAAATAATAATGGAATGGTGTAGGTTGGATGGGCATCAGATTAACTTCTTAAGTTGGCGCAACATCGAGGAACGAACGGCCTGTATTGCACAGGGTTGTTCTGTGTTCTCTGTTTCTTTTAGGAGGGGCGAACAAGGCAAGGGATTACTCTCTGAATGATAGTGCCCTGGAAAGGGCTGAAGATCAGAGAGACCTCGGATGCATATCCACAGATCCCTGATGGTAGCAAGTCAGGTAGATAACCTGGTTAAGAAGGCATTTGTGATACTTGTCTTTTATTAGCGGAGGCTTAGATGAAAAGGACGGGTTGGGTGGTGGTGTTGTGCATTTGTTAGGCCACAACTGGAGTCATGTTTGTTGTTCTGGTCACCAATATTATAGGTAGGATGTGATTGCACTCGAGAGGAAACAGAGGAGATTCACCAGAATGTTGTCTGGGCTGGACGGTCTGAGCAATGAGGAAAGATTGGCAAGGCTGGGGGTGTTTACCTTGGAACAGAAGGAGTGAGAGGGGACCTGATTGAGGTGTACAAGATTATGAGTGTTGGAGATAGGGTGAATAGAAAGACACTTTCGCCGTGAGTAAAGAGGCCACTAAACAGGAGGCATAGATTTACCGTGAAAGGCAGAGGGTATAGAGGAACGAAAATGATTTTTTTTCTCCAGAGCGAGGTGGGCATCTGGAACTCACTGTCTGAAAAGGTATTGAGTTGAAACGATTTTAACCCTTAATCAGTCATTAAATATTCACTTCTGTTTCGATGCTCTCCAATGCTACAGGTGTAAAGAGGCATTCGTGTTGTCAGATCTTTGTTGACCAGCGTCCTTCAGTGCTGTTTAAGTCGATGAGTCAAGATTGACATCACCAGTTTTACCGAGGGATTCGACCACTTGATCATCACTGGCCGAGTCAATCAAGAAAGGACGCTTGTGGAGGGAGGGCATATGGGGGAATACAGAGTCATCACAACCACCATCTTAAATACATTCAGAACAACAGTCAGTTCAATAATTCCATCAGCACAACAGTTACCAAGGGAAATGCTACATTATGCTGGAACCAAGAGGGCAGTGTGAAGGAGTTGGAGAAGACCTTTGTATTTTGTCAGAACAATCAGTGATGAATTTGATGTTTATATCTTTGGGCTTTCTGCTCTGTGACCAGTACTAGGCAGCACAATTTAATAAGGACGTGGAAACTGTACAATGGGTATGTGGACATTTTAGCCAGTGTGGGTTCCAGCACGAAGGGAATACAGATACATGGATGGACTGGGGAAATCGGAGTTATTGTCATTTGGGAAATCTACAGAATGCTTGGAAGGATAGACAAAATAGATGCAGGAATACGGTCAAGGAGACTCTAAATAAGCATTGATTAAGAATAAGAAACATGCCATTCAGGACCCTGTCGATGAGAAATTGTTTTGCTCAATATCTTTGGAAAGCTTTTTCACAGAGGGCTGTGGCAGCTCAGCCTATCAGTCTATTGAAAGTAGTGGTTAATAAATTTTTGAGTGTTTGGAGAATCGTCTGTAAAAGGCATGAAGTGTCTGGTCAGCCAGGATTGAAATAAATGGCAGAGAAGACTTGATGTGCTGAATGGCATCCTCCAGTTTCTATGCTCCAAAAGACATGTAAAGGCAATAATCAGAGCACACGGATTTAATATGATTGGCAAAAGAAGCAGAGGGTTGCGTGAACATTTTTATTCCACCCAATGAGTGAATCGGACTTGGAATACACAGTCTAATAGAGTGACCCATATCGATTCAATAGTAGATTATAAATATGGAAGTGGAGAAATATGTGAAGCAGGAAAAACTACAGCCGATGGGGAAACAGAGTGTAAGGGAGAGAAGGATGGGTCCAAGACCTGTGTTATAAATTTAAGTAAGGGTAGATCTGAGAACATGAAAGTGAACATAGAAATGAGGTTCTGGGAGAACTCAGTAGTGGTCAGCATTGAAGGACAGAATTCAGATTACACACAATAAATACATTCAAAATGAGAAAGGAAAACTTCCAAATGGCGCACCCACCATCTGCATTTAAAATGACATTGAAGTTCAATAAAAAGCAGATAATTGCTAAAAGTTGGCTGGTAGGTCAGGAACAGAAAATAAAAGTCAGCTCAAAATGTCAAAATGATTGACAAGGAGTGGAAAATTAGAATACAAGAGGAGTCCTGTGAGTAATACAGGGGCAAGAGCAAGGTGGGCTGTGGTGAGAGTCATTTATTGACATTGCTCGTAATCACCCACATTAACACCATTTCTCACCTCATTAATATGCAGATGCCCATCCTATCATCCACTGGATAGAAACCAGACACTAACAATTCCATCATGGAAAGAAGTCAGACTGGGAACCCAGTGACTCCAGCTCACTGCTTGTTCCTCCAGCCCTCCAACTTGGAACACCGGCACCAACAAATCAAGGTACGGTTTCTGGGTGGTGACCGCACACAGCCCACGTTCACAGACATTGGAATCCGACATGTGCCAGTCTCACCACACTCCATCCTGGCAAACCTCTGAGCCACTTGTACGGCACTGCCAAGGAGGCCATTACTGTGAAATGGTTCCTAGGGAACATAATAGTGGGAATCGAAGTTGGGAAGCTGGGGAAAGATGATATTGCAGGGAGACAACTCACTATGTAATGCGGAGGGATTCAGTGAGAGTCAGAAACACCCTTAATACAAGGAGGGGGCAGTGCATTCCCAAACCTGGCATATTGACCCTTCGGGACTGGGCTCAGGGCTGGAGGGTATGTAGATGCAGATGGGTTGGGTGGGGACTCGGAGAAGTGTAAAGTCTGAGAGGTTAACAGAGCGGGGTGTGCTCGCGGGAAGGGACATTTTATCCTTGAGGGTTCCTCTGTGTGCAGAGGAGGAGGCTGGAACTCAGTGTCTGAGGGAAGCCTGCTCTTGTCTTCCACCCTGCTGTGACTCAGAAATGAAGATGACTGCACCTGAACATGAGGCCAGCAGGGTAAGTGTTTGGATGTGCAGCCTGGTGTGGGGGTGGGGTATCTGCAAGTCCGTGCAATGGGAGGCCCCTTCAAAGGGCAATGTCACTCGGCACACACCCAATCACTGAAGGGCAGACCCTTTAATATTGTACATTGCAGCTCATTCACCAAAAGAGCTCAGAGCATTTGGTGTCATACAGGTTTACAGAATGGAAACAGGCCCTTTGGCCCAACATGTCCATGCTACCCAGTTGGTACATTTAAACTTGTCCAGTTTGTATACGTTTAGACCAAATCCCTCTATGCCTATCACAACCATGTACCTGTCCAGATGATTCTTAAATGACTTCTATCACTACCTGCGAGAGCCCATTCCAGACACTCACAACCTTCTGTGGGAAAATGTTGTCCCTCTCAACCTATCTGTGTATCTCCCCTCTCGGCCTTAAACTGTGATCTCTAGTTTTAGACTCCCCTAACATGGGAAAAAGTTGTTGGCTATCTACCTTATCTCTGTCTCTCTTGATTTTATGGACATGTATAAAGTCTCTTATTCTCAATGGAAAACTACCTCCCAGATTATCCAGACTCTCCTTAAAGCTAAAAACTTCTCGTCCACATAGCATCCTAGGAAATCTTTTTCTGCACTTCGTCCAGTTTAATTATATCCTTTCTATAGTAGGGTGACTCGAACTGTACACAGTAACTTCAAATGTGGCCTTTCCAAAATCTTGCACAACTGCACCAAGATGTCCCAACTCTTAGACTCAATGTTCTCCCCAATGAAAACAAGCATGTTGAAATCCTTCTTGACCACCCTGCCTACCCTGTGACTCCAGCTTCAAGAAGCAATGTACCTGTACCCCTCGATCTCCTTGTTCTATAACACTCCCCAGGGCCTCACCAATAACTGGGTCCGGACTGCCCTGGGTTGACCAAACAAAATGCAACACCTCTACATTAAACACTACTTGACATTCCTCAGCCCACTGCTCCAATTGATTAAAATCTTACTGTACTCACAGGTAACCTTCTTCAATGTCCACTGTACCACCAATCTTTGTGGCATTCATCAACCTACTAATCATACCTCCTAAATTCTCAGCCAAATTCTTTAAATGAATGATGAATAACAGAGGACCCAGCTGTAATGTCCCAGTCCCATGTATCCATCCATGCCCTGAATTCATGTCCCTTACCTGTCAGGCCTCTTGCTTTGAAATAAATGCAGTTTAACCCTGACTTCCCTTGCTTCCAGCATACATCTGTCTGCCCTGTCTGGTACGATGATTACCAACACTGCCTCGACTGTTTTACTTGCTCTCATTATATTCTCTCCTGTCATTAACCTTCTATTATGTCTCCCTACTCCTTTGGATGTTCTCCAATACCTGTCCTCATCTCCCTGCCAGATTAGTGTACCCCATCCCAAGTGGCTCTCACAAATCTCCCCAACTGGTTATTGAACCCCTCCAGTTCAGGTACAACCTGTCCCACTTGGGCAGATCACATCAGCCCCAGAACATGTTCTAATGATCTAAGAATCTGAATCCCTGCCCCCGCACCAGCTTTTAGCCACACATTCATCTGCTAAATCCCCCTTTTCTTGTTCTCGCTGAAACTAACAGTTCCCAAGTTACTCCCCTTGAGATCCTACATTTTAACCATCTGCTTAACTCTCTTTCATGACTCTTCAGGACCTCATCCCTTTTCCACACTACGTTGTTGGTACCAATGTGTACAATGTCCACAGCCTCCTCACCCTCCCCTTGAGGAATTTCACGCAATGTTCATAGATGCCCTCAGCCCTGACACCAGGGAGGGAGCACACCATCCTGGAGTCTCGGTCACAGTCTGTGAACCTGACTCGCGAGTTACCTAATGGTCTATGTAATTGCCTTCCCAAAGGTTTGCAGCTAAGCCATTCATGGTACCACAGGCCTGTCTGCTGCTGCTGTACTCCCCTGAGAGAGGTTATACCCCCCCAACAGTATCCCAAACGGTATCCTTGTTCGTGAGAGGAATAGCCACTGGAGACTCCTGCACTACCTGCCTCTCCTGGCAGTCACCGATCTCCCTGACTGAACCTGTGGTGTGGCCACATCACTGTAAATAGTGTCTATCACACTCTCCGTCCCCTGTATGCTCCTCAGTGTGTCCAACTCTTTCTTCAACTCAACCGCCCGATTTGTGAGGATCACACTTCCTGCAGACACAGTCGTCAGGGACACTAGACTACTCTCTGATCTCCCACATGCGGCAGGATGAGCATACCACTGCTCCAGGTGCATCTCTGTCACCTCACAGGAAGACAAAGAACAGAATATTACCTTACTCTTACCTCGTTGCTGATCACCCTCCTCACCAAGTATCCCAGTATCCACCAAAACCCGCACTTAAACATCCAGCAGCACTTCAACAGCAAAACAGTCATTCTCAAAATGTTCGCTCCAACAATGGCTACTCAGCTGGAGATTGCCTCCATTTTGTTCACTCCTGGTGGCTGAGCTGATTCCTCACAGAATCCTCCTCACTCACATCTCAGCAGCACGTTTTGTTAACTTGGGAATAACTTGAATATCTCAGGAAGTCCAGTCATTTCTACAGCACATTGGTGTCTCTAAAAAGTGAGAGCGTAGCTGCCAGGATGACAGTGACCTGTGATTTCCCCATTGCCTGGATACGGTAGCTATGGGTTACCTCCCACTTGGGGCGATGGAGCACTGTGCAGTGACAGGGATGGCTGGGTCCAGTCCCTGTAATGTCAGATTTGCAGACAGAGAGAGACTCACAGACATAGCTGATTGTAAAGGGTGAACTCATAGATGTGCAAAATTATTTTCAATAGCATGTCGCCTGTGTCACCAGTACATCTGCTTTCTCGCTCTATCGCCAGGTCTAGGTGCATTCCTGGGGTCTGCGGCTGGTCTGGATAAAGCCTGCCCTACACTGGAGCCCATTGGCATTGGAGGGTCTGGTTGGGTGATCCTGGGGGTGGGTGGGTGTGCAGAGCCCTCACACACTGACTAACGGAGGCAGGTGCAACTCCCTCAGTCTGACCAAACAGAGAACAGGGAGACGGCAGAGAGAGAGTAGGAGGGAGAGAGAGAAAGAGAGAGAGTGAGAGACAGAGACAGAGAGAGAGGTTTAAATATGAGAAGAGAGAGAGGGAAAAATTAAGATGTAGAAGATGGAGAGACAAATCGACAGAAATAAATTTTCAGAATAGAATTGGATAAAAATTATAAGGGGAAAGATTTGCAGGACGATGGGGAGAGAACAGAAAAGGGGAATGGTGCTGTGTCTCTGTGACTCTACCTACAGGATAATTAGGAGGGGACCGGGGGTGGGAATAATTAGACAGGTCAGGACTTGAAGGAATTTGAAATCAAAAATGAGAACATTAAAATGGGAAGTTGTTGGATCAGGAATGTTTGTTGGTCAATTAGCACAAAGAGAAATGGTAAACCAAACGTGATGGGAGTTCAGAATGGGCAGCATACTTTGGATGAGTTCTGGTTTATTGAGGTTTGACACTGTGGTGTTAAAGATGATATCAGCAGAATACTCGAATCTGGGTTAATCAAACCCAGAGACAGTGTAGTATGTAGCATCCCGGATGAAGCAGGCAGGAGACAGAGATATTACAGAGGGGATGGTAAACAAGCTTTGCAATGGAGAGGATGTGGGGTAAAACCTCAGGTTAGGGTTAAAAGGAGCCTTGAGGCGACAAACATATTGGTTCAACCTGAAACTAGGGATTGGATCAAGGCAAATGATAGAAAACTGAATTTGTGACGGGAACCAAAGACAATGGTATTGGTCTTCTCAAGTTAAAGTGAGAATAACAGGAGTCTAGTGGTTTATAAATCTACTGGGGGGCAATAGAGACTTAGTTAAAGCAGGAGCAGCAAGCAGGAGAATGGGAAATGACAAGAACAGGAAAAAAGTGAAATTATGATTCATAGAATTACTAGCCAGATAGAGACACTTACCTGGAATACCAACAGCAGCGAGAGTCGGATAGTAAATGTGTTGAATAATCCAAAGTATGTATTGGATCCGACGTTCCAAATTCATCCGTTGATAACTTGCAGAAAAATAGTCAATAGTCCCAGAGAGACTCCTGCCCATTGTGGGAACATTGCAGTCTGCTCTCCTCAGATTCTGATCTGTCATCTCTCCCTGTTTTGAGGAATGTTGTAGCTGACATTCATTTATTAATAGAAGGAGGAATCCATCCAGACACTCAGTTAGGGCCCGCAGAGATTGACATTAATGACAGTCACTGAACATACAGGTTGATTGAACTCCTTTCAATCCAGTGCCTTTGTCCCAGAGTAAAGTAAAACTTCTCCCTGGTCTGTATAAAATGTGTGAGTGATGCTCAGTAAAGGAACAATGAAAATATGGGAGTGGGCCAAGAGGGCTGGATGTTTGTATTAGTGTCCCCTGATGAACAAGATAAAATATGGTTTTATTTATTTGAAGGAACATTGAACAAGTGATAGGTATTATGGGCTTAAAGAATTCTTTGATAAAGTAAAGTTCTTTGGAAATGCTGAGTTCAGCGTGTTTCAGGTTCCAAAAGGAATATGACTTTCAAAAGGTGAAGTGTTATTTAAATGACAGATTAGGAAATTCAAACATGTGAACTGAAGGACCAATGGCATTCTGACTATAACGCAGACTGAGGGACATAACTCAGAGAGAAACACTGTGCAGGTAAAGGGCTCTTGTGGTGCAGTGTTAGTCCCCCAAGTAAGAGATCTTGTGCTGAAATACCAACTGTTCCAGAGTGTGTAGCAGCATCTCGGAGACAGGTTGATTAGAAGATAGATAAAATGCAGGAAAATAGACTGTTCATCCCTTATGACCAACATTAGAATCAGAGATTTCAAGGTTTGGAGACAACAAGTGAGACGGAAAGATAGTGAACAGTTAGGAGGACAGGATCAGACATCAGAAGATAACTTAAAGTAACAAATTATTGATGCTGCAAAACTAAAACACACACAGAATGCTGCAGAAACTCAGCCGATCAGGCAGCATTGGAGAGGGAAGGAGAATTAATGACTCAGCTCGGAGCTGAAAGGGGTGGAAAAATGGGATATTTTATTGTTTCAACAGAGGAAAACGACGGGTGAAATGGTGTCCAGGGTAAAAGGTAGGGAATTTGTTAATGGTGGTGGAAGTGGAAATGAAGCAATGCAAATAAGGCACAAATAAGAAAACTGTGTGTGTGAAGGAGATTATCAGAATCAGAGAAATGACTCAGCAGCTGGCACTTGGAGGGACCGGCAGAGACCAGACAGCTACTCAGGCAGGAGAGGGACCTGTGGTGTCAGCAATCAGGACCCACATCTGAATGTACAGGGAGGAGCAGCAGGCAGGGAAATGGGAAACATGGGTTCAACTCTTTACAATTTATAGAAATGATTTGGATGGAGGGATTGAATGTATGGAGCGAAATCTACTGATGACACAAAGATATCTGGAACGTGAGTTGTGAAGAGGACATAAGGAGCCTACAAAGCGTATGGATTGATTAGATTAGATTACTTACAGATTAGATTAGATTACTTACAGTGTGGAAACAGGCCCTTCGGCCCAGCAAGTCCACACCGACCCGCCCAAGCGCAACCCACCCATACCCCTACATTTACCCCTTACCTAACACTACGGGCAATTTAGCACGGCCAATTCACCTGACCTGCACATCTTTGGACTGTGGGAGGAAACTGGAGCACCCGGAGGAAACCCACACAGACACGGGGAGAACGTGCAAACTCCACACAGTCAGTCGCCTGAGGTGGGAATTGAACCCGGGTCTCTGGCGCTGTGAGGCAGCAGTGCTAACTTGGTTCATTGAGTGAGCAAAAATCTGGCAAATGGAGGAAATTGTGGGGAACTGGGAAACTGTCCATTGTGTCAGCAAGAATTAAAAATAAACACCTTATCTGAAAGGTCAGAAGTTGCAGAGCTCTAAGATGCAGAGGGATTTGGAGGTCCTGGTCCATTAATCACTGAATGCAATTACAGCAAATAATCAGGAAAATCTAATAGAACATTAAAGCTTATCAGGAACAGAATTCAATGCAGGAATTGAACGGAAGATGTGCTCAGATGAGACCCAAAAAATAATTAAATCCGTGATTAATTTGATGTAAAGTGGACAAGGACTAAAGCATGCTGGGAAATGGAAACTGGCCTTGACCAAAGTGATTGTGCTAATCCACATGCTGCAGAACCCAGGCAGGCTGCAGCTAGTAACAGACAGTTTGTAATGAACCTGGTATCTGCAGATGCTACAATACACCCCCGAAGTCAAGGGTCGAATGCTGTCAGTGCAATGTCATCCTCAGGTTAATCGGAAACACTGAGGTATGAAACAGACACGGGGAGGTGGTGGTGGTGGTGGGGGCGGGGTGCACCTCACACCCGTATTTGGATGAGGGTATGTGTTCTCAGGACCTCCAGGAATGGAGACCTGAGGATGACCCGACCATCATCATGGGGACGCCTGGTTGGGTCGGATTGATCAGGGTGATCGAGCCTGATCGATCCATTGGTTAATTATGAAGACCCTTCCAAAAGGGCATGAATACTTTAGAGTATAAGAATTGCCACAACACCACGCTCGAAAGCAGTAACTCGAGACAAACCACCAAGAAAGGAAGATACCCCTAAAATCATTGGGAGATGACCAGGCGACATCATGATGTGGATCATGGTCGAGTTCTAGTGTGGGGGTATATGATCACCGAGAGTGAAGGTAAAGCACAAGATAGCATTTGTAGTGTAAATGGTTAATTTATACTGTATTTTTTATGATAGTGTTAGTTGTGTCAAATAAATGATTATTATTGTTTATTTTTAATGAAGAGTTTTCTCAGTTCTTTTGCTGGAAATAATTTTAAAAACACTGTGCAGCAGGGACAACCAATTGGCCCCCCAAGATCAGACCTCGATAAGAAGTGACTTTGTCGCTCTGAGATCGAAGCCCGTGGAACCTACTATTCCTTGAGATTTTGGCTGAAAATGTGTTGCTGAAACAGCGTAGCAGGTCAGGCAACATCCAAGGAACAGGATGGAATCTGTTTCGGGCATAAGCCCTCCTTCAGGAAGCCTGAAGGAGGGCTTATGCCCGAAACGTCGAATCTCCTGTTCCTTGGATGCTGCCTGACCTGCTGTGCTTTTCCAACAACACATTTTCAGCTCTGATCTCCAGCATCTGCAGACCTCACTTTTTCCCTGAGATTTTGCCTGAGATGGTTGTTAAGAGGACAACTGTCCCAAGCGAAGGCCAAGGGTTCAAATAAATCAAAGAGAACAGAATGGTCTAAATTGAACTGCGCTTTAAAAGATAAAAACCAACAAAGGTTTACTCCTAAACCAGCAAACGACTGTACAGTATGTGTGTGTGTGTGTGTGTGTATGTGTGAGACCGGTGAGGTTAAACACTGAATGCCAGGTGACACCCGATGTGATTAGGACTGGATCATAACGAAAGCCCTACCCTCAGTCTGATCCACCCCTTATATCCCATAGTTTAATTGAAAATGGCAGAGAATGACATGAGAGTAGAGTATGGGTAACAACGCTGAGACAGTATATTAGTTAGAAAAAGCGTCCACGTGGACAGAATTTTGTTGTAACGATGAAATGGGCCCAGGATCCCCAGGGCAGAAGTATTGGGATAATTTTATCAGAACTCAAGGGAAACGTGCTTCCAAACTCAAGGAGATCACAGCGATAATGTGCTGTAGAGGGCAATTTTTAGGGACAGAGCAGGAATTAAATTTTATCCGTAAGGAATCAAGGGACGGAAAAATACAGGAGTTTGAATTGAAAATGCAGCTCTGGTACAGAGAAATCAAGCAAACCCTCTACCCATGGGGCAATACCAAACCCAATGAGAATGAGCATACTGAGATCCCCAACACACAGTGTCAGCTAAAGAAGCTACTGAGAAGGCAGGAAGGGAGTTGGGAAATAAATGGACAGTTTTAATAGGATGGTTATGGGAGGGGATTTTAACTTTCCAAACATAGACTGGGACTGCCATTGTCTTAAGAGTTTAGATGGAGAGGAATTTATAAAGTGTAAACAAGAAAAGTTTTCTGATTAACTATGTGGATGTACCCAATAGAGAAGGTGCAAAACTTGGCCTACTCTTGGGAAATAAGGCAGGACAGGTGACTGGGGTGTCAGCGGGGGAGCATTTTGGGGCCAGTGACCATAATTCTATTAGCTTTAAATTAGTGATGAGAAAGGAGAGACCAGATCTCAAAGTTAAAGGTCTAAATCGGAGGAAGACTAATTTTGACGGTATTAAGCATGAACTTTCAAAAGCTGATTGGGGGCAGATGTTCACAGGGAAAGGGACGGCGGGAAATTGGGAAAACTTAAAAAAATGAGATAACGAGAGTCCAATGATAGTATATTCCTGCTAGGGTGAATAGAAATGTTGTTACTTGTAAGGAATGCTGGATGACGAAAGAAATTGAGGGTTTGGTTAAGAAAATGAAGGAAACATATTTCAAGTATAGACAAGATAGATCGAGTGAATCCTTACAAGAGTATAAAGGCGGTAGGAGGATACTTAAGAGGGAAATCAAGACGGCAAAAAGGGCACATGAGATGACTTTGGTAAATAGGATTAAGGAGAATCCAAAGGGTTTTTACAAATACATTATGGACAAAAGGGTAACTAGGGAGAGACTAGGGTCCATCAAAGATCAGCAAGGTAGCCTTTGTGTGGAGACGCAGGAGATGGGGGAGACAGTAAACGAGTACTTTGCATCAGTGTTTACTGTGGAAAAGGATATGGAAGCTATAGAATGTAGGGAAATAGATGTTGACATCTTGCAATATGTCCATAATAAAGAGGAAGAACTGCTGGATATCGTGAAATGCATAAAAGTGGATAAATCCCCAGTACCTGATCAGGTGTACACTGGAACTCTGTGGGAAGCAAGGGTAGTGATTGCTGGGACCATTGCTGAGATATTTGTGTCATTGATAGTCACAAGTGAGGTGCCGGAAGACTGGAGGCTGGCGAACAGGGTGCCACTGTTTAAGAAAGGTGGCGAGGACAAGCCAGGGAATTATAAACCGGCGAGTCTGACGTTCGTGGTGGGCAAGTTGGAAGGAGTCCTGAGGGACAGGATGTACATGTATTTGGAATGACAAGCACTGATTAGGGGAGGTGAACATGTTTTTGTGTGTGAGAAATCATGTCTCACAAATCTATTTTAACAAGTATCAAAGGGGATTGATGAGGGTGGAACAGTGGATGTGATCTACATGGACTTCACTAAGGCATTCAACAAGGTTCCCCATTGGAGACTGGTTTGGAAAGTTAGATCTCACAGAATATACGGAGAACTAGCCATTCGGAAACAGAAGTGGCTGAAAGGTAGAAGACAAGAGGATGGTGGCTCAGGGTTGTTTTTCTGACTGGAGGCCTGTAAACAGTAGATTCCAACAAGGATTGGTGCTGCGTCCACTACTTTTCGTGGTTTATGGAAATGTTATATATGTGAGCATAAGAGGTACAGTAAGTAAGTTTGCAGATGACATCAAAATTGGAGGTGTTGTGGATAGCGAAGAAGGCTACCTCAGATTAAAATGGGATCTTTATCAGATGGGCCAATAAGTGGAAGATGAAGTTTAATTCAGATAAATGCAAAGTGCTGCAGTTTGGGAAAGCAAATCTCAGCAGGACTTGATCACTTAATGTTAAGATCCTTGGGAGTGTTGACTAACAATGAGACTTTGGAGTGCAGGTTCATAGCTGCTTGAAAGTAGAGTCACAGGTAAATAGGATCGTGAAGAAGGCGCTTGTATGCTTTCCTTTATTGGTCAGGGTATCGAGTATAGGAGTTTGGAGGTCATATTGCGGTTGTACAGGCTGTACATTGGTTTGGCCATTGTTGGAATATTGTGTGCAATTCTGGTCTCCTTCCTAATGAAAGGATGTTGTCAAACTTGAAAGGGTTCTGAAAAGATTTATAAGGATGTTGCCAGGGTTGGAGGATTTGAGCTATAGGGGAGGCTGAATAGGTGAGGGCTGTTTTCCCTGGAACATCAGAGACTGAGGGGTGACCTTATAGAGGCAAATAAAATCATGAAGGGCAGGGATAGAATGAATAGACTAAGCCTTTTCCCGAGCATGGAGGAGTCCAGAACTTGAGGCCGTAAGTTTAGAGTGAGAGGGGACGATATAAAAGAGCGCTAAGGGGCAATTGTCATGCAGAGTGTGATATGTGTATGGAATGAGCTGTGAGATGATGTGGTGAAAGCTGGTACTGCTGCATAATTTAAAAGGCATCTGGATGGGTATATGAACAGGAAGAGTTTAGTGGGATATGGGCTGGGTGCTGGCAGGTGTGACAATGGGTTCGGATATCTTGTCAGCATGAACAGATTGGACTGAATGGTCTGTTTCTGTGTTGTACATCTCTATGAATCAGAAACTATGACCTGGTCTGGCCTACATGTGACTCCAGACACACAGCAGTGTCATTGATTCTCAATTGACCCTAAACAGCCCTGGCCAGCCATTCAGTTGTACCAGTCATTACAAAGTCTCAACGAAATGAAATTGGACGGATCACCTGGCACCGCCCTAGGCACCAGAAAATGCAGGAACAGCCCTGTAGATCCTGCAATGTCCTCTGGGGGATACTGCCAAAACTGGGAGAGCTGCCCCATGGGCTAGTCAAGCAACAACCTGTCATAGTCATACTCACAGAATCATACCTTACAGACTCTGTCCCAGTCACCACCATCACCATCCCTGAATATGTCCTGACAGACCCAGCAGAGATGACAGCACCATGGCGAACAATCAGGAGACAGTTTCCCTCTGATTCCTCAACATTGACTCCGCACTCCATGAAGTCTGATGGTTTCAAGATAGACATAGGCAAAGAAATGTATCATCTCCCTCAACTGATGAATCGGTTCACTTCCAAGTTGAATAACACTTGGAGGAATCACTGAGAATGGCAAGGGCTCAAAATGTACCCTGGGTGGGGATTTCAATGTCCACCATCAAGAGTGTCTCAGCAGCCGTACTACTGATTGAGCTGGTCAGGTCAGAAAGGACATAGCTGTTAGACTGGGACTTCAGCAGGTGGTGAGGGAACCAACAAGAGGGAAAAACTTACTCGACCTCATCCTTACTGTGAAGAGGCTGCTCCTTTAACAAGGTGATGTTGGCCTTGGTTTTATTTTCAGGAGTTCGTAAAAACACAGATTCCGAAAAGACTGGGTCTGATGGGTTTTAGGGACAGTTTGATTATAGCTAACAGATACTGCCTCAGACAAAAGAATTTCAAGATTTAGAAAAAAGGTGAAATGGGAAGTGGCCAGTTGTCCCAACTCAGCTTTTTCTCTGGTTTGGTTTGGTTTTTGCCAGTCTGGCTATTCACTGAAAGCAGTCAGGCAGGCTTAAAGCTGTTGGACCCAAAGGAGCAGGTCTGTGCTGATCCCCCTCTCTCTCTGACATCTCTCCTGGAAGACCCTGTGTTTGAGTTTGGAACAGCATCATTAAGTTGGAATAATTTGTTGAGTTTAGTGATTTGATATACTGCTATTTTTTATTTGTGTTTCATTTGGCAATCTTCAAAATAAATCCTGTTTTGTTTAAAACTATGTGATTTGACCATTTGCATCCCTTCTGAAATATCTGTGTTACACCTTCTTAAAACAACTGGCAAAATGAGGGTCTGGGCTATTTTCTTGAAATATTTTGAGGGAGTCGGGCCTGGTCTATAACAGATTGGAGACTCTTTGTGGGATTTGTTCTGCAGTTCCAGTTTGGGATAGGCATGTTGGCCTCGAAGACAGCGAGTGGTAGGTATTCGTGTCTTTTGTTCTCGGTGTTGAATTCGGTCGCGTTAATCAGTGCTTGGGATAGCAATGACTTTATCAGTCACCAAGAGGTTTCTGGGGATGGGAGAAGTGACTTTGGGGATTTTACAAGCTGCTGGAATGAGCAGATAAGCTGGGGTTGGAGCTGTCTCCTTCCATAAGGAAAGGAGAGATAATTACAGCAATTCAACACCTGGAACAGCAATAACTCAGCATTTCAAATTGCAGAACAAAAAGGAAAAGAGAGAGAAAGAGAGAATAGGGAGAAACAGAGAGAGGAGGCTGAGGAAAAGTAGAAAAAGAGGGAGTTTGAACTTCAGAATATACAACATTACCGTGCAGTACAGGCCCTTCAACCCTCGATGTTACACCCATCTGTGAAACCTATCTGAAGCCCATCTAACCGATATTATTCCAATGACCATTTAAATGCTCTTAAAGTTGCCGGGTCTACTACTGTTACAGGCAGTGCATTCCACGCTCCTCCTCCCGAAGAAACTACCTCTGACATCTGTCTTATATCTCTGACCCTTCAATTTAAAGCTATATTCCCTCGTGCTGGAAATTGTCACTTCTACAGGAAAGTCAGTTTAAAGGGATGGTGATGAACACTGAAGGGAAGCTTGATGAGGAGGAGCGTGAGGATGAGCAAACCCATGGTAGCCAATAGACTGGTGAGAAACTTTTTAAATATATTCAAGCATGGCTAAAGTTGATGAGGAAGATGTGGAAACTTTTTCCATCTCAGTTGAAAAGGTGGCTAAAAGAATGCAGTGGCCAGTGGCAATGAGGGTTTTGTTGATCCAAACCAAACTTGTCGGTCGAGTTAGTGACGTATTTGCATAACTATCAAAGGAGGTATCAGAGGAGGTATCTGTGGGGGTATGAGGAGGTATCAGAGGAGGTATCTGTGGGGGTATGAGGAGGTATCAGAGGAGGTATCTGTGGGGGTATTAGGAGGTATTTGGGGGGAAGGAGGAGGTATCAGAGGAGGTATCTGTGGGGGTATGAGAAGGTATCAGAGGAGGTATCTGGAGGTATATGAGGAGGTATCAGAGGAGGTAACTGGGGGGGTATGAGGAGGTATCAGAGGAGGTATCTGCGGGGTATGAGGAGGGATCAGAGGAGGTATCTGGGGGTGTTATGAGGAGGTGAACAAAGCCAGTTTTAGTGCATTTGAGCATGTGCCAGAAGCCCACAGAAAACGCTTCAGGAATCTAAGAAGGGAACCTAGTCAAACCTACACTGAATTTGAATGGATCAAACAAATTCCTTTTGATTGGTGCATTAAAAATGGAGCAAACATACAACACTCAGAGAGAAATGATTATTTTGGAGAAGTTCAAAAATTCACTTCTTGAGCGAGTGAGAATTCATGTGGAAGAGCAGAGAGTTAAAACAGCAAGGTTCCCAGCTGAAATGGTTGATGGTTATGAGTTGGTCTATGAATCAAAGTTTGGCTTCCAACATCAATATCAATCCGTGAGAGATAGAAATTGGGGAAAAGAGAAATCCTGAAGTGGAAAGGGAAAGATAGATCTTGGTGAAGATCATAAGGATAACTTACCCACAGGGTAAAAAAGAAACACTAGAAAGAGACAAAACAGCTCTGTTTTTTTTTCACTGTAATAAATAGGTCGCATGAAATCACAGTGTTGGTGGGTTGCAAAAGTACTGGGAAGCCAGATATAGGAAAACAGGATAAGCCAGTGAATTTTGTTGGAAAGATAACAAAAAGCACAGTGGAGGCTAGAAAGTTGCACTCGGAATGTACAAGCAGGTCGGAGGTTGATTGAGGAGGAAGTGCCAGATCTTAAACCATACACCTATGAAGGTAAATTTTACTCACATAGGCTAGAAGCAGCAGGTAAAGAGGTTACAATAATAAGAGCTACAGGATCCTCTCAGTCTGTGATGATGAAAGATGAGGACATACGCACCTCTGAAGGACTATTACCAGGAAAGATACAGGTAACAGGAACTCATAGTGAGACAAGAAGCGCTCAGTTATGCAAAGTGAGATTAGCAAGGATTGTGAAGGTTTTGTAGCTCAGGTTGAGATTGAGGTGTAGGTTTGGTCGCTGAGCTATAGGTTTGAATTCCAGCCATTACATTACCAGGCTAAGTAACATCATCAGTGGCGACCTCCAAGTGAAGCGAAGCTGTTGTCTCCTGCTTTCTATTTATATCTTTCTCCTGGATGGGTATCCTGGGGTTTGTGGTGATGTCATTTCCTGTTTGTTTTCTGAGGGATTGATAGATGGCATCTAGATCTATGTGCTTGTTTATAGCTTTGTGGTTGGAGTGATCAGCCTCTAGGAATTCTCTGGCATGTCTTTGCTTAGCCTGTCTCAGGAGAGATGTGTTGTCCCAGTCGAAATGTTTTTTTTTCATCTGTGTGTAGGGCTATGAGGGAGAGGGGGTCGTGTCCTTTCGTGGCTAGCTGGTGTTCGTGTATCCTGGTGGCTAACTTTCTTCCTGTTTGTCCTTCGTAGTGTTTGTGGCAGTCCTTGCATAGAATTTTATAGATGACATTGGTTTTGTCTATGGGTTGTACTGGGCCTTTTAAGTTTGTTAGTTTTTGTTTGAGAGTGTTGGTGGGTTTATGTGATACTAGGGTTCCGAGGGGTCTTAGTAGTCTGGCTGTCATTTCTAAACCTTATTTGATATATCATAAGGTGGTTAGGGTTTCTGGCTGTGTTTGGTCTGCTTGTCGTGGTTTGTTCTTAAGGAATCTGCGGACTGTATTTTTTGAGTATCCCTTCTTCTTGAAATCGTTATGGAGGTGGTTCCCCTCTGTTTTTCGAAGTGCGTCTGTGCTGCAATGTGTGGTGGCTCATTGGAATAGTGTTCTGATACAGCTTCGTGTGTGTGTGTTGGGATGGTTGCTGGTGTATTTGAGTATTTGGTCAGTGTTTGTCGGTTTTCTGAATATTAGTGTGTCCTGTGAAGAGTGGAGACGTTGTGGTGGGAGTACTGAACAAACTCTCAGCTCCAGCAATACAGTTTGTCCTTGCTAATGATATAGCTGTGACACACGTAGGAGTGCTGCCTACTGTGGTTGAAAAGCCAGTGGAAACTCAGGCAACTGAACTATTGCAGGACACGTATCCTGGGATTTTACCTGACAATGTGGTAACAATGTCACAGGGTCACCAGTTGAAACAGAAGAGATCAAAGAGAAAATATAAGAAAGTTGAAGTGGAATTAGTGGAGAACCTGTTTGATTATATGGTTGAGACAAGCCAAAAGCAGATAGATGACACAGCAGATATCCTTAGCTCAGATGGATTAACAGAGTTACTGCAGAAAGATGAAAACTTAAGGCAGTTATATCAAAAGGCATACACAGTAAACGAATCCCAAAATGTCCTTCAACGTTATTTTCTTAAAAATTATGCCTTAATAGGAAATGGAATCCATCACATATTCAGGCAGATGAATATTGGGCAGAGGTTCATCAAGTTAGATTGCCAGTGTGTTATAGAAAGGAGTTGTTGCGAGTGGTACATGAGCTCCCTCTAGGGGGTCATTTAGGAATGAGAAAAGATCACGCTGAAATACAAGATCAGTTTTGCTTGCCTGGACTGCACTGGTTAAATTTTGCCAGCCATGTCACATTTGTCAGGTAATTGGAAAATCCCAGGCTGTAATTAAAGCTGCCCCTTTAATACCTGTTCCTGCATTTAAGGAACCTTTTATGACAGTCTTAATTGATTGTGTAGGACCCCTACCAAAACCAAAAAGTGGGAATCTGTATTTGTTATCAATACAGGATGTGTCCACGAGATTTCCAGAGGCTGTCCCATTATGCAATATCACAGCTAAAAGGTTTTTAGAGGAGTTTTCCAATTCTTTCACGAAGTATGGAGTACCCACAGAGAAAATCAGATGAAATATCAAACTTTACAGCAAAATTATTCAAGGAGGTTATGCAGAGCTTAGAAATAAAACAATTCAAATCTACTGTGTACCATCCAGTATCGCAGGGAGGATTAAAAAGATTGTATCAGACATTAAAGACCATGTTGAGGCCTAACAGTCAAAACTATCCAGAAGGTTGGGATGAGGGAATTTATACTTCTTGCGATCAGAGATGCACCAAATGACTCGATCAAATTCAATCCATTTCATAGAAACCCTATTGCATGGCAACAGGCCCTTTGGCCCATCATGTCCACACCGATCCTCTGAAGAGTAACCCACCCAGACTCATTCCCCTGAATGCAACAGTATTCAGGTTATGCTTCAGTTATACAGGTCATTGGTGAGACCACATCTGGAGTACAGTGCACAGTACTGGTCACCGTAGATAACGGATGTTAATATGGTGGAAGCTGTTCAGAGAAGGTTTATTGGTCTGTTACCTGGAATGTGCTGAATACCTGATGAGGAAAGGTTGGACAGACGAGCCCTGTATACTCTGGTGTGTAGAAGACTTCTATACAGAGGTGACTTAATTGAAACATATGCAATCCTGAGGGGACTTGACCAATTCAGTGTGGAAAAGATGTTACCTTTTCTGGGAGAATCTAGACCTGGGAGGAAGTGACGTTCACAGTTAAAAAATAGGGCTGTCACTTTCAGAGAATCACACACCGCAACTATTTCACTATTCTCCCTAACTTAGCATCATGTGCAAATTGAGAAAGTTTGCCCTTAACTTCCATCTCTAAGTTGTTTATAAAAAGCAGAAAAAAGCAAGGATCTCATCCGAAGTAGTTTTATTGTCATCCCGTCAAGGAACACAGTGCAGATTGTTAGATATGTCCTGCCCTTGACAAGGCCATGTTAACTGTCTCGAATTTATTTATTTTCCCTGTCCTTATTTAGTATCTCCTGCACTATGGTTTCCATCAGATGGTGTCAAGCTGCTTGGTCTGAAGGCTCCTGGGTTATCATTTGCTCCTTGCTGAAACAATGATGCCACATTTTGGAATCGTCCAGATCCCCAGGACTATTCCTGTATACAGAGAGGTCTGGAAAATTCCTGTCAATGGCTTTGCTTCCCGAACTCTCTCAGCAAACTAGATGCATCCTGCCGGGGTGTAGCAAATTCTCTCCCTGTAATGCCATACCTTTGAGCACGTATTCTTTATCTATCACTATATTGCTCAGTTGCTCAACATTCATATTTTTACACAGCCATTCACACTATTTTTTAATTTGTTAAAGACAGAAGCAAGTGCTCCTTTAGTACCTCTACCATGTCATTTCCTTCATTGAGCAGCTTATTTTGCCTGTTCTTTGCCAGGCTCCACTCTATCCTTCATTAACCTTTCACTATTTATATGTTTGAAGAATATTTTCCGATTTGTTTTAGCACAGTGTGCCATCCTTTCCCCTCAGTTTTTCTTAGCCTTCCTTATTTGTATCTGAGCCTTTTTCCTGCATTTGTAGTGTTCTTCCTGATTTCTCTTGCTATTATTATTCTCGTCTGCATCATATGCTCCATTGATCTTCCTTATTTTCTTGTTAATATCCTCAGTCATCCAGGTTACAACTGCATTAGACACAGGTAATTCTGCTACATCGCACGTTTCATCAACATAACTTGGCTGCAATGTGATTGGTGAATTGGGGAATGATTTTTTTTTAAAAAGCAAACACTTTTTGGCTATCAAGTGATTCCATCCCTGGTTCCCTTAAATCCACTCTTGGTGTTTACTTCAGATCAAGCAATAGTGGTTTGATGCTGGGGAACATTTTTTTCTTTCCATATTGGTGATGTTTTTAAGGGTGAATTTTAGAAATGATTGCTGGGGAAGTGATTTGGATTTCAAGATTCTCCTCATTCTGGACAATGTACCAAGCCATCCTCCCACCACTGGTGAGCTTTCTGAACACATCAAAGTAGTATTCCTACCTCCGAAAACAACGTCTCTCAGACAGCACATGTGCCAGGATAAGCTGATTGCAGCTACTGAGGGGGATCATGAGGACAGTATACAGTTCGTCCCTCATGGCCAGTATGAGGGACACTTTTGGAGGATTGTTAACATTAAGAGTGCTCATGACACCATGGTGGAGGTCTGGGGTGATGTCAGTCAGGACTGCCTGCATGCATTTTGGTAGAAGCTTCCCCCAGATTTTCTCCATCATTTTAAAGGTATTGAACCATCAGAGGAGCCTTCAGCAATCAATGGATATTGTGTCACTCTGACAAAGCAAGTTGGATTTGAAGAAGTGGAGACAGAGGATGTTGATGAGCTCCGTGAATCCCATTGTGAAGACTTCTCCACAGCGGATTTATAGACTGGAAGAAATTGAATGAATCCTTAGAAGAATATAAAGGCAGTAGGAGCATAATTCAGAGGGACATAAGATGGGCAAAAAGTGGACATGAAATAGTGTAAAGGAGAATGCAAAGGGTTTTTATGAATGTGTTAAAGACAAAAGGGTAACTAAGGAGAGAACAGGGCTCCTCAAAAATCAGCAAGGCAGCCTATGTGTGGAGTCACAGGAGATAGGGTGAGATATTAAAAGAATATTTTGCATCAGTGTTTAACGCACAGAAGACCATTGAAGACACGGAATGCAGGGAAATAAATGGTGATATCTTTACAGAGGAGTAAATACTGGATGTCTTGAAATGCAAAAAGACGTTAAATCCCCAGGATCTGATCAGGTGTACCTCAGAAATATGTCGGAAATGAAGAAAGCGATTGTGGGGCCCTTTGATGAGATATTATTATCATCAATAGTCACAGTTGAGATGCTGGAAGACTGGAAGTTGGCTGACGTAGTGCCACTACTTAAGAAAGTTGGTAAGGAAAATTCAGGGAACTATAGACAGGTGAGCCCGACATTGGTGGTGGGAAAGTTGTTGGAGGGTATCCTAAGGGACAGGATTTACATGTATTCGGAAAGGTAAGGACTGATTAGAGATAGTCAGTGTGCCTTTGTGCGTGGGAAACCATGTCTCATGAACGTGATTGCGTTTTTTGAAGAAGAACCAAAGGAACGATGAGGGCAGAGTATTGGATGTGATCTATATGGACTTCAGCAAGACATTCGACAAGGTTACTTATTAGAAACTGGTTAGCAAGGTTAGATCTTATGGAATACAGGGAGAACTAACCATTTGGATGTAGGACTGGTTCAAAGGTAGAAGACAGAGGGTGGTGGTGGAGGGTTGCTTTTCAGACTGGAGACCTATGACTAGTGATCTGCCACAAGCATCAGTGCTAGGATCGCTGTCTTGTGTGATTTACATACATGATTTAGATGTAAACCGAGAGGGTATAGTTCGCAAGTTTGCAGATGACATCAAAATTGGAGCTGTAGTGGACAACAAAGAAGGTTACCTCAGAGCACAAGGGGATATTGATCAGATGGGCCAATGGACTGAGGAATGGCAGACGGAGTTTAACTTAGATAAATGTGAGGTGCTACCTTTAAGGAAAACAAACCTGTGTATGAATTATACACTTCATGATAGGGTCCTGGACTGTGTTGCTGAACAAAGGGGACTTGGCGTTCAGGTTCATAGTTCCTTGAGAGTCGCAAGCACATTGGATAGCGGAAAAGGTGTTTGGTATGCTTTCCTTTATTGGTCAGAGCATTGAGTACAGGAGTTGGGACGTCATGTTGTGGCTGAATATGACATTGGTTAGGCCACTTTTGGAGTACTGTGTGCAGTTCTGGTCTTCTTCCTGTCGGAAGGGTGTTGTGAAACTTGAAGGGATTCAGAAAAGATTTCCAAGCATGTTACCAGGTGTTATGGACTAGGCCAGACAACTCACAACATTCTTAAGCAGGCAGCCCTGACCATAACTTTGCAATTTGTTTATGTAAGTGTGCAGTGAAACTTATCTGGAGTATGTTAGCGACATTCACTACCAGGTTTTAAAACAGAAAAAATAAAATTATTGTGCAAAGCAGAAATAACAGAATATAGAATACCCGCAGACATAAGGCCAACCAAACTTGACTGAATTATGATATTGTGAAGCTACACAAGAGTCCCAAATAAACAAACCCCTTTCAACACAGAGTAAAAATGAAACAAAGGCTGTCAGGTCGAAGTTAGAGGGCAGAAGGAGTGAGAGAGTCGAGCAGCCTGTTCCCACCCAGGCCACTGCTGAACTGACTCGAAAAATACTTCAGATTTTAGGACTGACCAATACCATTTCATTACGCAGGTTACTTCGAAAACATGAAAGCTGTGGCCTGAAGTCTCATATGTTTATGTATTCAACAAATAGCCTCTCAATACTCTCTGGAACAGCACAGCCAATTCGGAGCTCAGACTGTTTTACAACCCCTCTGAGAAAATCAAGGACACTGTATCCTTGAGAAAAGGGACAGCTTATGGAAAAAGCATCAGTTTTGTGACATTAAAGTTGGAGGATTTGAGCTAGAGGGCGGGGCAGAATAAGCTGGGACATTTTTTCCCTGGAACGTCAGAGTTTGAGGAGCATGGATGGGATAAATATACAAGGTCTTTTACCTGGGGTGGGGAAGTACAGAACGAGAGGGCATTGGTTAAGGGTGAGAGGACAATGACTTAAAAGGAATGTAAGAGGCAACCTTTTGACATGGGGATGGTGTGTGCATGGAATGAGCTGCCAGAGGAAGTGGTGGAGGGTGGTACAATTACAACATTTATAAGACATCTGGATGGACAAATGAATAGGAAGTGTAGAGGGATACAGGCCAATTTCTGGCAAATGAGATTAGATTAGGTTAGTATATCTGGTCAGCATGGATGCATTGAACCAACGGATCTGTTTCCATCTCTATGCCTTTATGACTGGATGACTTGTTGCTGCAGGGGAAGATGAAGCTGGAGATGAAGGCGATGACGTCCAGGATCAAACCCCATGAGAACTTTCCACTTCCCTTTTGTCTTCCATCCTGAGGGAAGTTGAGAAACAGCTGCAGCTTAGGGAAGACAATGACTACAATGCAGAACACAGCAGGATAGCGGTTCATGGCATAAATTCCATCAAAGAAGAAAGATGGCAAAGCAGCGAAACCTAGATGTCTATGTTAAACCAAAACCCAAGAAACACTCTGAGGACAATGAAGCACAGCCATCGACTTCTGGACTAAATGTATTCTTTCATCCTCACCCTGTACCCAGAACGGCAACTGAAGGAATGATGATGCTGATGATAGCCCCCAGCCCCTGTTTTATTATGGTACTATAACTCAGCAAATTCAGAAACTTCCCACAGTTTTAAATTTGTTATATTATTCCATTAAATATAAAATGTTAACATTTACTTAGGCTCTGCTACTGTTTGAGCTCAGTTAAATACTATTTTTGTTTTGATTTTCACTTCTATATTTAGTTGGTCGCCCCGAACCACAATTTTCCCATCGGTTTCATTATTTCTAATGGACGATTTTCTGTAACATGTGGTTGTATGAAAACACAACTCTTGTGTTATATCAGAACAGACTGTGCCATGTATGTATTGCTCCTGGGTATATACCGAGCTTGCACCCTATTCATCTCTCCGGTGAAATTCTCTCATTTTACATCCTCTGTTTAATCCACAAAAATGTGTTTCCAAACAACTGCTCCAGTTTTACTTTTAGACCTCGACAATCTGTCTTTTTCCAATGTGGAATCATAAAGATTGACTCTTTTTTTATCATTTTCAGTATAATATCGAACTTTTTTATATTATGATCACTATTTCCCAAAGGCTCCTACAGACTGCTGCTCCCACTTGGTCTGCTTCATTCCTAGGACCTAATCCAGCACAGCTCCCGCCCTGGCTCAATTGGAAATTACTGTTCATGAAGGTACACATTGCAGGAAGTTCTTCCCATCCATCCCGCACGCTCGATCAGGAACAGTCAGGGAGAGCAGAGGGAACTTGTGCGTGTAGTCTGAGCAGATAGGGGAAGCACGAAATGAGTTTTCTTTGTCTCAGTTTTCACGAAGGAAATGGACCTTGTTGTGAATAAGAACTTTGAGGAGCTGGAATATGGGCTTGAGCAGATCAAGATTGATGTAGTTGATGTGTTGGAAATGTTGCAAACATTAAGGTTGTTACCAGGGCCAGACCAGATTTGTCCTAGGTTATTCCGGGAAGTGAGAAGGGAGATTGCCAAGCCACTGGTGAAGATCTTTGCTTCCATACTCTTCATAGGAGTCATACTTAAGGATTGGAAGGAGGCAAATGTTGTTCCTCTTTTCAAGAAAGGTAATAGGGAAATCCTGGCAATTACAGAGCAGTCAGTCTTACATCTGTGGTCAGCAAGGTTTTGGAAAGAATTATGAGAGAAAGGATTGATGACTATTTGGAAAAGCATAGCATGATTAAAGGCAGTCAGCATGGCTTTGTTAGAGGCAGGTCGTGCCTAACTAATATTATTGATTTCTTCGAGGAGGTGGTCAATGAAAGTTAGGCAATGGCTGTGGCATATAGGGAAGTCAGCAAGGGACTTGATAATGCTCCCCGTGGTAGGCTCATTCATAAGTCAGGAAGTATGGGATACAGGGAGATTTGGCTATCTGGATTCAGAATTGTTTGGCTAATGGAAAGCAGAGAGTGATTGCAGATGGGAAGTATTCTGCCTGGAGGTCAACGTTGAGTGGTGTCCTGCAGGGCTCTGTTCTTGTTTCTCTGCTCTTTGTAGTTTTTTTATAAATGACTTGCATGAGGAGATTGAGGGATGAGTTCGTAAATTTGCAGACTTCACAAAGGTTGGAGGTGCCGTTAATAGTATTGAGGGCTATTGCAGAGCTGAGCTGAGAAATGGCAGATGGAATTCAAGATGGATAAATGTGAAGTGATGCATTTTGGAAGGACGAATCTGATTGCTGAATATGTGATTAAAGGCAGAATTCTTGGCAGTGCGGAGGAAAAGGTGGATGTTGGTGTTCAATACTTAGATCTCTCAAAAGTTGCTACCTAAGTGGATAGCGTTGTTAAGAAAGCATATGGCTTTCATTAACAGGCTTTCATTAACAGGGGCGATTGAGTTTCAAAGCTGCAAGGTTTTGCTAAATCTCTCCAAGTCCCTGGTGAGACAACACTTGGAATGTTGTGTCTCGTTCTGGTCGGCCTGAAGAAGGGCTCATGCCCGAAACGTCGAATCTCCTGCTCCTTGGATGCTGCCTGACCTGTTGCGCATTTCCAGCAACACATTTTCAGCTCTGATCTCCAGCATCTGCAGACCTCACTTTCTCCTCTAGTTCTGGTCACCCTCCTATCAGAAATACACAGAAATGGAGAGGTTGCAACGAAGTTTTACCAGAATGGTGCCTGGACTGGAGGTCTTGCCTTATGAAGAGAGGTTGACGAAGCTTGGACTTTTCTCTCTGGAGAGAAGGAGGAAGAGAGCTGACCTGATCGAGGTATAGTAGGTAATGAGAGGCATGGACAGAGTCAACAGCCAGAGACTTTTCCCCAGGGCACAATTGACTTGGACAAGGAGTCATAGTTTTAACATATTTGGAGAAAGGTTTAGAGGAGACGTCAGAGTAGTTTCTTTACACAAAGAGTTGTGAATGCATGGAATGCGTTGCCAGTGATGGTGTTGGAGTAGAGTCATTAGGGACATTTAAGTGCTTGCTGGACATGCACACAGATGGCAGTGAGTTGATGGATGTGTAGGTAAGATTATTTCATTTTAAACTAGGATTAATCCTTGGTACAACATCGTAGGCCGAAGGGCCTGTTCTGTGCTCCACTTTTCTATGTTCTATCTTTTACCCAGTCTGCCTCAGTTATTGAAATCACCATTTATCACAACCCTTCTTCTCCTGCAAGTGTACATAATCTGCCTAGAAATGCTCTCTTCTACTTCCTGCTTACTTGGGCCTCCACAATAAACACCCAACAAGGTCACTGCTTCCTTCCTGTTTCTGACCTCCAACCATACAGATTCGAATTCAGGAACTGTATCCAATTCAGTGGCTATGTTACTGTCTTTGACCAATATTGCTCCATCTCCTTTTTTTCCCCAACCTGTTTGCAGTTCTGTTCTGGCTGAGTCATGTTTCTGTCAATGTTGCTGTGTCACATCCCCAGAGATCCAACCTGAATAAGCTGCAAACTGCTTTCCAACTTCCCTCAGGAAGAAGCCAAAAGAGAAGTGGAAAGTTCCCATGGAGCTGGATCCTGCATATCATCGTATTCATCTCCACCTTCGATTTCAACTTACTTTATATAAGAAAAGTCACAATTTGTTTAACTTTAATAGTGAGTATTAACCAAAACTATGAACAATTTGAATACTCTTTCCACCAACTAACCCGTATCTCTTAGCTGACCTGAACTTTATGAATATGCTTTTCCATTAACGAAATGATTAAACCTTACATTAATATAATCTCTCAAAGGCCATGCAGTTCCAGAAGCTGTCTTCCTTCTAATCTTCCAATTCTGTGGTCTGCTGCCTGGGCCGTCTACTTACTTCTAACTGTTTTTACAGGAAAATGAACTTTTAATGGATATTCCCTTCTGAGATTTCATTGGAAGCAACGTCTTTTTTCTTCAGATGTCACTTGTTCTTTGACTCTATGGCTGTGCCTCTGACCGTTTTTCAAACTACCTTCGTATTTTATATTCCCCAACATTGTACCCGCTCATTGGTACGATGTTGTCAATACAATAAATTCAAATTCAGTTGGGTATTGTTATCCTGGACATAAGTAAAATTAATGGCTGCATTTGAATTGTTGACAAAACAGCAACAACAACTGAAGTATCAGTTAAATAGCCACTTGTCATATGTATCTATTTTTGAACCGTCCGTATCCCAGCTGCTCTCTATACTGGCAGCAGTGTCTGTGATTTAAATGCAGAAAACACTTTCTATCTTAAAATGACCACATACATTGTAACACCTCCCCACCACCGCCCCTCATCCCTTAAGAAAGAATTAGCCATCATAATTTAAAGATGGCTTCATTTTTGTTTCTGTATCTTAAAGCTATTATTATTAAATACATATGCGATTAATATATTTTTTTCCTCTCATATTAATTCTGTGCATTTATATAACATTGGAATTAATGTAGTTCAACCTTATCTTTCCATTTTCTTTCAATTCTGTGATAACACGGCTGCAAAGACATTGTATGAGCCGCAACATGTATCATTTATTAATTAAAAATCTGTGACATAAGAATCCAATGAAATAGTCTCATATTTTTATCTTTTAAATCTTTCCAAAGTTGTGATCCTTATACACAACCATCTCTAAAATATTATTCGTCACAAAAATATTAAAATGTTGTAAATTCAAATTCAGTAAATCTTTCTCAATGGTGGGACATTCTCTCTGTTGGATAATGAGTTTTTTTTTCAAAAAAATAGCCAATTGGCTGTTCAATTCCATCTTCATCTTCCTGCATCAAGATTGAGTTGATTCATTTGTTTACCTCTAATGGCAAACAAAAGGAATGGGATACCTTTAGTCCAATCATTCAGGTAATCCTGGTTGTAAGCTCTTAAGATTGGCTTCAGGGTCTGATGCTACCTTTCCAATGCTCCCTGGGATGCAGGATGGTCTACACTTGATTTAAAGTGCTGTGTGCCAAAGTATCCATGGCTTCCACAAATAGGTTAGCAGTAATGTTCGACCCTTGCTCTGAGTGAATATCCCTGGGTAGCCCATACCCGATAAAGAAAGCTATCAATTCCTCCAGCAACCTTTTAACCTTAACACTCCATAATGGAATTGCCTCCAGAAACCTGGCAGACATATCCATTTTGGTTAGCAAATACTGTTTCCCACTTTTAATTTTATGGAGGGGACCTACACGATCAATCATAACCCTCGTGAAAGGCTTTTCGAATATGAGAATTATCAACAAAGGGGGCTGGGTTTATTACTGCACATGGCTTAACTACCATTTGGTACATATGACATGTACAACAAACTTGAACCACATGCTGATGCTGTCCAGCCCAACGGACGTGGTTTTGTATCTTAGCCTGAATCTTCCTCACACCAGCTGACCACCTACTAGTAATTCATGTGCTAGCCAAAGCATTTCCTGTCTGTATGCAACTGGCAACATATTCTAGTCCACTTCCCCATTACTCTGCTACACTAACCTGCCATGGTCTCCATTTTCGCCTTTGGATTCTGTCCTTAAGAGAATAACCCTTGGGAATACTTCTGATTCCATTACTGAGTATGCATCATGATATAGATATTTTATCGTAACATCTTTCGTTAGTCTTTCAGGATTAAGCACCACTCCCTTACCCTCTGGCTGTTCAGGGTTTCCCTGCACCATTACATCAAACAGGGTGTCAGCTCACTGAAGCTCAACTCCTTCATCTTTCTCTTTCGTGTTTCCTTCGTGCTGTAACTAGTGAGAGTGAGATTTTTTTTATTCCACAGTTTGGAAAAAAATCCAACATATATTTTTTAAAGACCTCAGTTCCCTGGTTCTCCTTCAGCTTCTGCACACAAGGGGAATCACTGCTACCTTGGATCCTACTAGGTTATTTCCCACAACAAAAAGTATTCCTGCAAGTAACAATCTCAGTAACTCCCACTATCACTTCCCCAAACTTGATTTGGCTCTCCAACCTGATCTTACACAGAGGAATGCAAATCTTCAGTCCATCGATTCCATAAATTACCGCTCTTGTAGGAAACTGTTCAGAAGGAGTGAAAATACTTCCATCTCTGAGTATTAGACACTTACCAGATCCTGTATCTCTTGAAATTGCAATTTCTTTCCTTTCTCCCCTAGTTGTTCCTGAGTAAACTTTACCCAAAGAGGTGAATACTTCATTGAGATCAGGCACTAACTCAAAACGTAGTCCCTGTGTATTCTGTGCACTCTCCTGCAGCTCCTTGACTTCTATTGAGGTTCACTTTACTACTTCCACTAATCCCACCAGCTTTGCCTCTTTCACCACTTCTGGGTGAAAGAAATCTCGATTTCCACGCTGTAAAGAAAACATTACCATTCATTATTCTAACTCAATTAAGTGAACACCAAACAAAAATGATGAACTAACCCAATCCCGTTTTCCCTATCTGATCCCAATACAATTAAAATGCTGCTTCAATAACACAATTATGAAACATTAAATTAATTTTTTATCACAAAGTCCATACAGCAGGAAATGCTGCTTTCCTTCTGGTCTTCTGAATGTACTGGTTACTTCCATCCTTTTAATTCTGCTGTTTCCCCCTGAGCTGTTTGGACTGTGAGTATCTTTGTATAAAATTCCTTTGTACCTTTAATAATGGGTACGTTATGAGATTTCTTTCAGAGCTGTTCAGTGCTGTTGGTTCGCTTCCTCCTCGATGTTGAAAAACAATTGCTTTTATCCCTTGATTCCACCTGAAATTCCTATCATTGTATTGGTTTCAGGCTGTCAATATCATCAGATTTTAAATTCGATTGGCTTTGAAGGGCTGAGTGTTTGGTCTAAATTGATTGGTCACAGTTGAATTGTTATCAAAACAGAAACCAAAACTCAGGAGGAAGTTATGATGAACTTTGATTAACGTTATCGGTATGTTAAGGTAATTGGTTTAAAGAATAGGAAAATAAAGCCACTTTTTCATTTGTTTTCTTCAGTGGGGAGGTGTTATGAGGCTAATGTATCTTTAAGAGAGCTATTCTCCGGGCAGTCTGCATATGTTGGTGTCTTGGCAGTTCTCCTGCAAATGTTCATTTTTTTTCAGGTTTTATATTCTGAAACATAGGATCGTTTCATTTGTGCAAATATTGTCAAAGTGTTAATGCAAACTTGATTGGAGATTGGTATTTTGGAGAATGATTTCAAAGAATTGGCTGAATTTGAATTTGTTTTGTCATCTCCAGGTACCCTAATTAATCTAGAAGTTTGACCCAATGCTACATAGGTATCTTGGTGCTGGGTTAGGTAGTTCTTAAGGCAATTAACTCTCTTAAAGATACAGTCTCTGATCTTGTTTTTGGGATTCTTCCGGGGGAGGGAGAGCAGACCCAAGTCATGGTCCACATTGGCACCATCAACACAGGTCAGAAGAGAGATGGGGACTTGAGGCAGAAATTCAGGGAGCTAGGATGGAAGCTTCGAGCTCGGACAAACAGAGTTGTTTTCTCTGGTTTGCTGCCCGTGCCACGTGCAAGTGAGGTGAGGAATAGGGAGAGAAAGGAGTTTAACATGTGGCTACAGCAATGGTGCAGGAGGGTGGGTTTCGGGTTTGTGGATAATTGGAGCTCTTTCTGCAGTAGGTGGGACCTCTACAAGCAGGATGGTCTTCATCTAAACCAGAGGGGTACCAATATCCTTGGGGGGGAGGGGGGGGGGGAATTCGCGAAAGCTATTAAACTAATACAGCAGGGGGATGAGAGTAGGGAGTTCCCATTTCAAGTGTCTGACACTGGCAAGCGAGAACCTGGTTTGAAGTGTGTGTACTTCAATGTGAGGAGCATCCGAAATAAAGTGGGTGAACTGGCAGCGTGGGTTGGTACCTGTGACTTCGATACTGTGGCCATTAATGAGACATGGATAGAGCAGGGACAGAAATGGCTGTTGCAGGTACTGAGATTCAGATGTTTCAGTAAGAGCAGAGAAGATATTCAAAGAGGGGGCGGTGCGGCGTTGTTGGTCAAAGACAATATTACAGTTGTAGAAAGGATGTTTGGGAACTCATTAATTGAGGTAGTATGGGTTGAGGTTAGAAACAGGAAAGGAGAAGTCACAATGCTGGGAGCTTTCTATAGGCCTCAAAGGTCACAGAGATGTAGAGGAAAGGATAGCAAAGATGATTCTCGATAGGAGTGAGAGACACAGGGTAATTGTCATGGGGGACTTCAACTATCCAAATATTGACGGGAATCATTACAGTATGAGTACTATAGATGGGTCATTTTTTGTCCAGTGTGTGCAGGAGGGTTTCCTGACCCAGTATGGGGACAGCTGAAGATATGTTGCTGGAAAAGCGCAGCAGGTCAGGCAGCATCCAAGGAACAGGAAATTCGACGTTTCAGGCATAAGCCCTTCTTCAGGAATGAGGAAAGTGTGTCCAGCAAGCTAAGATAAAAGATAGGGAGGAGGGGCTTGGGGGAGGGGCGATGGAGATGTGATAGGTGGAAGGAGGTCAAGGTGAGGGTGATATGCCGGAGTGGGGTGGGGGCGGAGAGGTCAGGAAGAAGATTGCAGGTTAGGAAGGCAGTGCTGAGTTCGAGGGATTCGATTGAGACAAGGTCGGGAAGGGGAAATGAGGAAACTGTAGAAATCTGAGTTTATCCCTTCTGGTTGGAGTGTTCCCAGGCGGAAGATAAGGCGCTCTTCCTCCAACCATCGTGTTGTTATGGTCTGGCGATGGAGCATGTCCTTGGTGGAGTGGGAGGGGGAGTTAAAGTGTTCAGCCACGGGGTGTTTGGGTTGGTTGGTGCGGGTGACCCAGAGCTGTTCTCTGAAACATTCCGCAAGTAGGCGGCCTGTCTCCCCAATATAGAGGAGGCCGCATCGGGTGCAGCGGATGCAATTGACGATGTGTGTGGACGTACAGGTGAATTTGTGGCTGATATGGAAGGATCCCTTGGGGCCTTGGAGAGAGGTAAGGGAGGAGGTGTGGGCACAAGTTTTGCATTTCTTGCGGTTGCAGGGGAAGGTGCTGGGAGTGGAGGTTGTGTTGGTGGGGGGTGTGGACCTGACGAGGGAGTCACGAAGGGAGTGGTCTTTTAGGAACACTGATAGTGGAGGGGAGGGAAATATATCCCTGGTGGTGGGGTCTGTTTGGAGTTGGTGGAAATGACGGCGGATGATACGCTGTATATGGAGGTTGGTTGGGTGGTAGGTGAGAACCAGTGGGGTTCTGTCCTAGTGGCGGTTGGAGGGGAGGGGGTCAAGTGCAGAGGAACGGAAAGTGGAGAAGATGCAAAGGAGGGCATCGTCGATCACGTCTGGGGGGAGTCTGCGGTCCTTTTGAAGGAGGCCATCTGGGCTGTACGGTATTGGAACTGGTCCTCCTCATAGCAGACGCGGCGGAGACGAAGGAATTGGGAATATGGGATTGCGTTTTTACAGGGGGGCAGGTTGGGAGGAGGTGTAGTCTAGGTAGCTGTGGGAGTCAGTCGGTTTATAGTCGATGTCCGTGTCAATTCGTTTGCCTGAGATAGAAATGGGAAGGTCTAGGAAGGGGAGGGAGGAGTCTGAGACGGTCCAGGTGAAATTGAGATCGGGGTGGAAGGTGTTGGTAAAGTGGATGAACTGTTCAACCTCCTCGTGGGAGCACGAGGCAGCGCTGATACAGTCATCGATGTAGCGGAGGAAAAGGTGGGGTGTGGTGCCAGTGTAGTTGCGGAAGATGGACTGTTCCATATATCCTACGAAGAGGCAGGCATAGCTGGGGCCCATGCCGGTGCCCATGGCAACTCCTTTGGTTTGGAGGAAGTGGGAGGATTGGAAAGAAAAGTTGTTCAGGTTGAGGACCAGTTCAGTCAGTCAAAGGAGGGTGTCAGTGGAAGGGTACTGGTTGGTACAGCAGGAAAGGAAGAAGCAGAAGGCTTTGAGTCAGTAGGTAGACAGGCCTACAAGGGGCGAAGCCACTTTAGATTTCGTACTGGGTAACAAGCCTAGCCATGTGTTAGATTTGGTAGTAGGTGAGCACTTTGGAGACAGTGATCACACTTCTGTCAGGTTTACTACAGTGATGGAAAGGGATAGGTGTACTACACCTCGCAAGAGTTACAGCTGGAGGAAAAGCAATTACAATGCAACTAGGAAAGATTTAGGAAAAGTAGAATGAGGAAGGAAACTGCAGGGGATCAACACATTAAAAATGTGGAGCTTATTCAAGGAAACGCTCCTGTGTGTCCGAGATAAGTATGTACTTGTCAGGCAGGGAGGATGATATAGAACGCGTGAGCCTTGCTTTACTAAGGAAGTGGAATTTCTGGTCAAGGAGAAGATGAAGGCTTATGTTAGGAAAAAGTGTGAAAACTCAATTAAGGTGCTTCAGGGTTACAAGGAAGTCAGGAAAGACCTAAAAAGAGAGCTCGGAAGAATCTGGAGGGGATATGAGAAGTTTTTGGTGGATAGGATAAGGGTTAACCCTAAGGCTTTCAATAGGTATGTCAGGAATAAAAGAATGACGAGAGGAAAAGTAGTGCCAATCACGGATAATAGTGGAAAGATGTGTGTGGAGACAGAGGAGATAGGGGAAGCACGAAATAAATATTATTTTGACCGTGTTCACTATAGAAAATGAAAATGTTGGTGAGGAAGATGCAGAGATACTTGCATCTAGATTAGAAGAGATTGAGGTTCACAAGGAAGAGGTATTAGAAATACCGCAGAGTGTGAAAATAGACAAGTCCCCTGGGCTGGATGGGATCTATCCAGGATCCTCAGGGAAGCAAGGGTAGAGATTGCCGAGGCATTGGCATTGATCTTCAAATCATCATTGTCTATAGGAATAGTGCCTGAGGACTGGAGGATAGCAAATGTGGTTCCCTTGTTCAAAAAGGTTAGTTGAGACAACTCTGGTAATTACACACTAGTGAGTCTCACTTCAGTTGTTGGTAAAGTGTTTGAAAAAGTTATAAGAGATAGGATTTATAACCATCTTGAAAATAATAATATGATCAGGGACATTCAGAACGGTTTTGTGAAGGATAAGTCGTGCCTAAGGAATCTTATTGAGATTTTTGACAAAGTGACTGAACAGGTGGATGAGAGTAAACCGGTTGATGTGGTGTATATGGATTACAGCAGGGCGTTTGATAAGGTTCCCCACAGTAGGCTATTATACAAAATGAGGAGGAATGGGATTGTGGGAGACATAGCAGTTTGAATCAGCAATTGGCTTGCTGGAAGAAAACAGAGGGTTGTAGTTGATGGAACATGTTCAGCTTGGTGTCCAGTTACGAGCAGCGTTCCGCAATGGTCGGTGTTGGGTCGACTGCTGTTCATCATTTTTATAAATGACCTGGATGAGGGCTTAGAAGGGTGGGTTAGTAAATTGGCGGACAGCACTAAAGTTGGTGGAGTTGTGGACAGTGGCAAAGGATGTAGTAGGTTGCAGAGAGACATAGATAGGAAGCAGAGCTGGGCTGAGAGGTGGCAAATTGAGTTTAATGTGGACAAGTGTGAGGAGATACACTTTGGCCGGAGTAATCTGAATGCAAAGTACTGGGCTAATAGTAGGATTCTTAGGAGTGCAGATGAGCAGAGAGATCTTGGTGTCCATGTACACAGATCCCTGAAAGTTGCCACCCAGATTGACAGGGTTGTTGAGAAGGCATACAGTGTTTTGGCCTTTATTAATAAGAGGGATTGAGTTCCTGAACCAGGAGGTTATGCTATAGCTGTACAAAGCTCTGGTATGGCCACACTTGGAGTATTGTGTACAGTTCTGGGACGGCATTATAAGAAGGATATGGAAACTTTGGAAAGGTGCAGAGGAGATTTACTAGGATGTTGCCTGGTATGGAAGGAATGTCTTATGAGAAAAGGCAGAGGGCCTTGAGGCTGTTCTCGTTAGAGAGAAGAAGGTTGAGAGGCGACTTAATAGAGATATATAAGATAATCAGAGGGTTAGATAGGGTGGACAGGGAGAGCCTTTTTACAATTATGGGAACGGCAAACGCAAGGAGACACAACTTTAAAGTGAGGGGAGATTAGGTGTAAGACAGATGTCAGAGGTAGTTTCTTCACTCAGAGAGTAGGAAGGCTATGGAATGCATTGCCTGCATTGGTAGTAGATTCGCCAAGTTTAAGCGCATTTAAGTTTTCATTGGACAGGTAAATGGATATACATGGAATAGTGTTGGTGGGATGGGCTTCAGATTAGTATGACAGGGCGGCGAGTGAGGACCGAAGAGCCTGTACTGCACTGTAATATTCTATGCTCTACGTACCTTTTACACCTTCATCAGACCAGGCAGTTGGAACTGGTACAGACTGACTGCTTGTGTTACATGGGAAATTTGACGAATGAAATGTAAAACTGACCATTCCTGGTGGACTGTTACGTGCTTCATTATGAAAACATTTAACCCAACAATTCCCCAACCAAATAGTTTATGATCCCAGAATGCATCAATCCATCTCATCTTTTCATAAATTTCACTAATCGAGCAAAAGGGTATGTTACCATGTCCTTCAGCTGTTCTCTGAACTTAGTTTGTGTCATGGCATATATACATGTGTTTGTGCAGCAACTCAGGAGCTGGAGAATGAATGCTACATCTCGTAAAATGTAAGGGAAAACGACAGCCTTAAAACCCAAACGATACATTCGTTTCTACACAGAATACACCAGAAATATTGACCATAATAGGACAAAATTCACTGAGATAAGAAACATTAAAGTGATGGATTTTCTTCGGCTCTCCAAGTGTCGGTCTTTGGAATGCTGCACCCTGCTGTCCGACTGGAGTCTCCTGGAGGCTCTGCTGGCCACTAAAATGCACCTCCCAGTGAAAGCATTCAGCAGCAGAACCAGAACAAATGGGAGTGCTGGGGTCAGAATATAGTGAATCAGCTCGATCGATCCCCAGACAGGAGATAACATGATGTATGTTTTCATCACACAAAACCAGGGGTTATTTCTCAGCTTATACCAAGGATGTAACGTGAAATACCAGGAAATGTTCTTTAAACAGCTGAGCACAGTTATTGTTCCCAGAACCACGGCTGCTGTTTGCTCAGTGCAATATTTGCCTTTCATCTTTTGACAACAAATGGCCATAAATCGATCAAAGGTGAAAGCGACAGTGAACCAGACAGAGCAGTCCATAGCTGCAAAAACCAGGATGGCATGGATGTTACACACGGGGACGGTCTTCAGAAATGTAAATTCAGTTTTATATATAATTGGAATGTGTCTCAATATCAGATCAATGATCATGAGCAATAAGTCCACTGCTGCCATGGCCACCAGGTAGCGAGTGATACATTCAGAAAGATCACATTTTCTCTGTGACAGAATCACTATTGTCACTATGTTAACTTTGAGATAGGAAGATAAACAAGAACATGTTAATTTCATCTGAGAGTAAAGTTACACCTTAATAAAGTCAATGTTAGCAATTTACGATACTGACATTGATTTTCAAATCTTGAAAGGAAGGTATGATCGAAAAACAATGACAATCATGATGAATGGTTGCTCAGAAAATTATTTGAACTGAAGACTGACTTATCCCAGATTCTGACAAAATGCATCCAAAGGTTTTCAAGGGAATGCTGAATGAGATAGCAGATAAGCTGGTTTTAATTCTCCAAAATTCCCCAGATGCTGGTGAGAATGGGAAGCATGTGCTCCTTCAAACATAGGCTGCTTCTCTGCATACTTGCTGTTGATAGGTTTACTGATGAGCTGATCAGTGACAAATGCAAGAGAGAAACAACTTGTGATTGGTGAGTGGGGTTTGGATGCAGGTCCAGTATGCAGCTCAGTAATTGCTGCCAGTCAGGGTCTCTCTGGGGGGAAGATGGGTTGTGGGCTTGGAGCAGGTGGATGGAGACCATGTCTGGCAGGGAGAGCCAGAGGGAGGAGCCAAGCCAGCCATGGCAGACAGGTCCAGGAATGTTGTAGAGGCAAGAGGGAAGTTCCAAGTAATCCCAGATGAGACAAGGAGGGCATGTTGGGATTGGGAAATTATGGGGAGGCCATGAGAAATCTGTCAGGAGATGGTGCTGACACAATGGTGTTGAGGGGTGCTGAAAAACCATTAGGATGGGGAATAAGGAGAGGCCACAAGAGGACAGGTGAGACAGGAAGGAGGGGGATGGAAAAGAGAGAATGACACTGCAGAGTGGGAGGGAGAGAAAGAGACAGAGAGAACGATATTGGAGAGCGAGGGAAAGAGTTCAAAACCACGAGAGGGTGGTAGAAAGAGAGGAAAGATGGGAATGAAAGAGGGAGAGTGATACTACAAGAGACGAGGAGGGAGAAAGAGAGAAAGAGAGAGACAGAGAAAGAGTTAAAAACTGTGACAGGGTGGTTGAGGGAGTAAGAGGCTGTGAAGTCTGAAGTGAGAGAGAAGAGGGACATTGCAAACAGAGACTAGTTTCAAAACTGATAATAAAAAGTTACAGCTAACCAGTAATGAGGAAAACATGAAAATCATGAAGGAATTAATTACTTGAAAATGGATGTGGTCTTGCCAGATTAAGGCCACATATGGTCAGGGGATAATCGATGGGAGAGTGATCAGTGGATGCTGTTGTCATGTACATTATATAAGTTGTTATATTTTATTTTGAATTTGACAACCAAAAGTTTTTTTCTGATCAGTTAACAAACAGATAAATATTTACTGGAGATAATAAGGAGTGCAGATATTAGAAGTCAGAGAGGATGAAATGTGGAACAGGAAATGTCGAGCAGGTCAGAGAGCATCAGAGGAGCAGGAAAGGCGATGTTTTAGGTCAGGATGCTGCATCAGGACTTGCCTGCTTCTCTGATGCTGTCGTAACTGCTGGGCCTTTCCAGCTCCACATTTTATTGAAATAAATATTCATTTTCTCATATCTCAGGAATAAAAAGGTAGCAACAATATGGTGGAGAAATATTCCAATTTTGTGAATATGTGTGGAAATCCATGAGTGGTCACTTTTCCTGTCTGTAAGAAGCATGTTTATTGTTATAGCTTTTTGTGTCTCAGGAAGTCTGTGTCAGCTATATTGGGGAAAGAAACATATTTTGATAAGTTATGCCTGTTGTCTTGTACCAACTTAATTACAGCAGAAAAGTGCGAGATAGTTCACTTCAGAAGAAGTTACGGGAATGTAGAGTTCTGGGCTAATGGTAAAATTCTTGACAGTGTAGATGAACAGAGAGTTCTAAGCGTCCCAGGTGCATAAATCCCTGAAAGTTGCAACCCACGTTGACAGGGTTGTTAAGAAGACATATGGTGTGTTGACATGTAGGGAGATTGAGTTTCAGAGCCATGAGGTCATGCTTCAACTGTACAAGAAACTGGTAAGGCCACACCTGGTGAAAAGTTCAATGTCAGTGAGAATATCGAGATACCATCTATTAGATTAGATAGGATTGCAGTTGGCAAAGAGGATGTTTTCACAATTTTGGAATATCTTAAAATAGATAAGACCCTTGGGCTGGGTGGGATTTTCCCCCAGATTCTCTGGGAAGCCAGGCAGGACATTGCAGAACCTTTGGCGTTAATCCTTATGTCATCAATGTTAATAGGAGTACTGCCATAAGACTGCAGGACAGCAAATTTTGTTCCCCTTCTTAAGAAGAGAATTTGGGCCAACCTTAGTAATTATAGACCAATGAGCCTTAATTCAGTTGTGTGTAAGGTCTAGGAAAACGTTACGAGGAATTGGACATCAGTAAGCCTTTTGATAAGGTTCCACATGGTTGGCTATTGCACAAAATATGGAATTTCAGGTCTGTAGTTGATTCACTGGTTTGAATCAGAAGTGGGCGAGATGAATGAAGACAGAGGAGGGTAGTGGCAAAAGGGAAATATTCATCCTGGAGCTCAGTTGCCAGCTGTGTGCTATAAGCTTCTGTTTTGAAGCTACTTTTGTTTGTCATTTTTATAAATTATCTGTATGTGGGCGTAGAAGGATTGGTTAGTAAATTTGCAGATGACACTAAGGTAGGTAGCTTTGCAGATATTGCCAAAAGACAAGATTCCCTACAGCGTGGAAACATGTCCTTTGGCCCAACAAGTCCATACCGACCCTCTGAAAAATAACCAACCCAGACCCATTTCCTTACATTTACTCCTGACTAATGCAACCAGCACTATGTGCAATTTAGCATGTCTAATTCACCTGAGCTGCACATCTCTGGATTGTGGGTGGAAACCCACACAGACATGGGAAGGATGTGCAATCTCCATACAGACTTTCGCCTGAGGCTCGAATCAAAACCGGTTCCCTGGCGCTGTGAGGCAGCAGTGCTAACAACTGAGCCACCATGCAGCTCCTGTTGTGGGCTACCGAGGGACATAGATAAGATGCAGAGCTGTGCTGAGAAGTGGAAAATGATGTTTAATGCAGAAAAGTGCAAGATAGTTCACTTCAGAAGAAATTACAGGAATGCAGAGTTCTGGGCTAATGGTAAAATTCTTGGCAGGGTAGATCAACAGAGAGTTCTAAGCGTCCCAGGTGCATAAATCCCTGAAAGTTGCAACCACTTTGACAGGGTTGTTAAGAAGACATATGGTGTGTTGATGTTTATTGGTCGGGATATTGAGTTTCAGAGACATGAGGTCATGCGTCAGCTGCACAAGAAACTGGTAGGCCCACACCTGGAGTATTTTGTGCAGTTCTGGGGAAGGATGTGGAAGCAATGGAAAGGGTTAGATTAGATTACTTACAGTGTGGAAACAGGCCCTTCGGCCCAACAAGTCCACAGCGACCCGCCGAAGCGCAAAACACCCATACCCCTACTTTACCCTTTACCTAACACTACGGGCAATTTAGCACAGCCAATTCACCTGACCCGCACATCTTTGGACTGTGGGAGGAAACCGGAACACCCGGAGGCTACCCACGCAGACACAGGGAGAACGTGCAAACTCCACACAGTCAGTCGCCTGAGTCGGGAATTGAACCCGGGTCTCAGGCGCTGTGAGACAGCAGTGCTAACCACTGTGCCTTTGTGCAGTGGAGATTTAATTGCATGTTGCCTGGTATGGAGGGAGGATCTTATGAGGAAAGGCTGAGTTACCTGAGTCTGTTTTCGTTGCAGAGAAAAAGGTTGAGAGGTGACTTGATCAAGACGTCAAAGATAATCAGAGGGTTAGATATGATGGATAGTGAGATCCTTTTTCCTCAGATGGTGAAGGCTAACATGATGGGGCATAGATTTAAATTAAATAGATTTCGGACAGACATCACGGGTAGTATCTTTACTTAGAGAGTAGGAGGGGCGTGGCATGGTCTGCCTGCAATGGTAGTACTGTCACCGAAGTTAAGGGTATTTAAATGGGCATTGGACATCCATATGGATAATAATGGAATGGTGTAGGTTGGATGGGCATCAGATTAACTTCTTCAGTTGGCGCAACATCGAGGAACAAATGGCCTGTACTGCACAGGATTGTTCTGTGTTCTCTGTGTTATTTTAGGAGGGGCAAACAAGGCAAGTGATTACTCTCTGAATGATAGCGCCCTGGAAAGTGCTGAAGATCAGAGGGACTTCAGATGCATATCTACAGATCCCTGATGGTAGCAGGACAGGTAGATAACCTGGTTAAGAAGGCATTTGAGATACTTGTCTTTTATTAGCGGAGGCCTAGATGAAAAGGACAGGTTGGGTGGTGGTGTTGTGCATTGGTTAGGCCACAACTGGAGTCATGTCTGTAGTTCTGGTCACCAATATTATAGGTAGGATGTGATTGCACTCGAAAGGAAACAGAGGAGATTCACCAGAATGTTGTCTGGGCTGGAGGGTCTGAGCAATGAGGAAAGATTGGAAAGGCTGGGGCTGTTTACAATGGAACAGTAAGGAGTGAGAGGGGACCTGATCGAGGTGTACAAGATTATGAGGGCTGGAGATAGGGTGAATAGAAAGACACTTTCTCCGTGAATAGAGGTCAATAAACAGGGGGCATAGATTTTCCGTGAGAGGCAGAATATAGAGGAGCGAAAATGATTTTTTTTCTCCAGAGCGAGGTGGGCATCTGGAACTCACTATCTGAAAAGCTGTTGTGTTGAATCGATTTTAACCCTTAACCAGTCATTAAATATTCACTTCTGTTTCGATGCTCTCCAATGCTACAGGTGTAAAGAGGCATTCGTGTTGTCAGATCTTTGTTGACCAGCGTACTTCAGTGCTGTTTAAGTCGATGAGTCGAGATTGACATCACCAGTTTTACCGAGGGATTTGACCACTTGATCATCACTGGCCGAGTCAATCAAGAAAGAACGCTTGTGGAGGGAGGGCATATGGGGGAATACAGAGTCATCACAATGACCATGTTAAATACATTCAGAACAACAGTCAGTTCAACAATTCCATCGGCACAGCAGTTACCAAGGGAAATGTTACATTATGCTGAAACCAAGAGGGTAGTGTGAAGGAGTTGGAGAAGACCTTTGTATTTTGTCAGAACAATCAGTGATGAATTTGATGTTTATATCTTTGGGCTTTCTGCTCTGTGACCAGTACGAGGCAGCACACTTTAATAAGGACGTGGAAACTGTACAATGTGTATGAGGACATTTTAACCAGTGTGGGTTCCAGCACGAAGGGAATACAGATACATGGATGGACCAGGGAAATCGGAGTTACTGTCAGGTGGGAAATCTACAGAATGCTTGGAAGGAATGGCAAAATAGATGCAGGAATATGGTCAAGGAGACTCGAAATAAGCATTGATTAAGAATAAGAAACATGCCATTCAGGACCCTGTTGATGAAAAATTGTTTCGCTCAATATCTTTGGAAAGCTTTTTCACAGAGGGCTGCGGCAGCTCAGCCTATGAGTCTATCGAAAGGAGTGGTTGATAGATTTTTGAGCATTAATCACATAAAAATTTAGGAGGATCATCGGTAAAAGGCATTTGAAGTGTCTGGTCAGTCAGGCTTGAATTAAATGGAAGAGAAGACTTGATGGGCTGAATGGCATCCTCCAGTTTCTATGCTCCAAAAGACCTATAAAGGCAATAATCGGAGCACACAGATTTAGTATGATTGGCAAAAGAAGCAGAGGATGACGTGAACATTTTTGTTCCACACAATGAGTGATTCGGACTTGGAGTACACAGTCTAATAGAGTGACACATCTCGATTCAATAGTAGATTATAAATATGTAACTGGAGAAATATGTGAAGCAGGAAAAATTACAGCTGATGGGGAAACAGAGTGTGAGGGAGAGGATGGTGGGATAATTGCTAAAAGTTGGCTGGTAATTCAGGAACAGAAAATAAAAGTCAGCTCAAAATGGCAAAACGATTGACAAGGAGTGAACAATTAGAGTACAAGGGGAACCTAGTGTGTAATACATGGGCAAGAACAAAGTGTGCTGTGGTGAGAGGCCTTGATTGACATTGCTCGTAATCACCCACATTAACACCATTTCTCACCTCATTAATATGCAGATGCCCATTCTATCATCCACTGGATAGACTCCAGACACGAACAATTCCATCATGGAAAGAAGTCATACTGGGAACCTGGTGACTCCAGCTCACTGCTTGTTCCTCCAGCCCTCCAGCTTGGAACACTGGCACCAACCAACTCAAGGTACGGTTTCTGGGTGGTGACCGCACACAGCCTATGGTCACAGACATTGGAATCCGCCATGTGCCAGTCTCACCACACACCATCCTGGCACACTGCCAAGGCACTTGTAGGGCACTGCCAAGGAGGCCACTCCTGTGAAATGACACCTAGGGAACATAATAGTGGGAATCGGATTTGGGAAGCTGGGAAATGATGATATTTTTAGATTAGATTAGACTTACAGTGTGGAAACATCGGCCCAACAAGTCCACACCGACCGCCGAAGCGAAACCCACATACCCCTACATTTACCCCTTACTAACACTACGGGCAATTTAGCATGGCCAATTCACCTGACCCGCACATTGGACTGTGGGAGGAAACCGGAGCACCCGGAGGAAACCCACGCAGACACGGGGAGAACGTGCAAACTCCACACAGTCAGTCACCTGAGTCGGGAATTGAACCCGGTCTCAGGTGCTGTGAGGCAGCAGTGCTAACTGTGCCACCGTGCCGCCCACGTAGGGAGACAACTCACTATGTAAGGGGAAGGGATTCAGTGAGAGTCAGAAACACCCTTGATGCAAGGAGGGGGCAGTGCATTCCCAAACCTGGCATATTGCCCGACGGGACTGGGCTCAGGGCTGGAGGGTATGTAGAAGCAGATGAGTTTGGGTGGGGACTCGGAGAAGTGTGAAGTCTGAGAGGTTAACAGAGCGGGGTGTGCTCAAGGGAAGGGACATTTTATCCTTGAGGGTTCCCCTGTGTGCAGAGGAGGAGGCTGGACCTCAGTGTCTGAGGGAAGCCTGCTCTTGGCTTCCATCCTGCTGTGACTCAGAAATGAAGATGGCTGCAACTGAACATGAGGAAAGCAGGGTATGTGTTTGGATGTGCAGCCTCAGGTGGGGGTGGAGTATCTGCAAGTCCGTGCAACGGGAGGCCCCTTCAAAGGGCAATGTCACTCGGCACTGAAGGGCAGATCACTTAATATTGTACATTGCAGCTCCTTCCCCAAAAGAGCTCAGAGCATTTAGTGTCATACAGATTTACAGCATGGAAACAGGCCCTTCAGCCCAACATGTCCATGCTACCCAGTGGGTAGAATTAAACTTGTCCAGTTTGTATACGTTTAGTCCATATCCCTCTATGCCTATCACAACCATGTACCTGTCTAAATGTTTCTTAAATGACAAAATGGTGCTCACTTCCATCACTACCTCTGGGAGCCGATTCCAGACACTCACCACTTTCTGTGGGGAAATGTTGTCCCTCTCAACCTATCTGTGTATCTCCCCTCTCGGCCCTAACCTGTGTTCTCTAGGTTTAGACTCCCCGAACATGGGAAAAAGTTGTTGGCTATCTACCTTATCTCTGCCTCTCATGATTTTATGGACATGTATAAAGTCTCATATTCTCAACGGAAAAATACCTCCCAGATTATCCAGACTCTCCCTAAAGCTCAAAACTTCGAGTCCAAGTAACATCCTCAGAAATCTTTTCTGCACTTCGTCCAGTTTAATTATATCCTTTCTATAGTAGGGTGACGAGAACTATACACAGTAACTTCAAATGTGGCCTTTCCAAAATCTTGCACAACTGCACCAAGATGTACCAACTCTTCGACTCAATGTTGTTCTAAGATGACCCAATGAAAGCAAGCATGCTGAAAGCCTTCTTGACCACCCTGCCGACCTGTGACTCCAGCTTCAAGGAGCAATGTACCTGTACCCCTCGATCTCCTTCTTCTATAACACTCCCCAGGGTCTGACCAGTAACTGGGTCCAGACTGCCCTGGGTTGACCCAGCAAAATGCAACACCTATACATTAAACACCATTTGACATTCCTCAGCCCACTGGCCCAATTGATTAAGATCGCACTGTACTCCCAGATCACCTTCTTCAATGTCTACTGTACCACCAATCTTTGTGGCATTTATCAACCTACTAATCATACCTCCTAAATTCTCAGCCAAATTCTTTAAATGAATGATGAATAACAGTGGACTCATCACTGATTCCCCGTGGCACACCAATGGTCACAGCTATGTTTTTGTAATAGCTGTAGTGTCCCATGTATCCATCCACGCCTTGAATTCATTTCCCTTACCTGTCAGGCCTCTTGCTTTGAAATAAATGCAGTTTAACCGTGACTCCCCTTGCTTCCTGCATACATTTGTCTGCCCTGTCTGGTACAATGATTACCAACACTGCCTCGACTGTTTTACTTGTTCCCATTATCTTCTCTCCTGTCATTAACCTTCTTTTATGTCTCCCTACTTCTTTGGATGTCCTCCAACACCTGTCCGCATCTCCCTGCCAAATTAGTTTTACTCATCCCAAGTGCTCTCACAAATCTCCCCACCAGGTTATTGAACCCCTCCAGTTCAGGTACAACTTGTCCCACTTGGGCAGATCACCTCTGCCTCAGTACATGTCCTAATGATCTAAGAATCTGAATCCCTGCCCCCTGCACCAGCTCTTAGCCACACATTTATCTGCCAAATCCCCCTTTCCTTGTTCTCGCTGAAACTAACAGTTCCCAAGTTCCTACATTTTAACGATCTGCTTAACTCCCTTTCATGACTCTTTAGGACCTCATCCCTTTTCCACACTATGTTGTTGGTACCAATGTGTACAATGTCCTCTGCCTCCTCACCCTCCCCTTGAGGAATTTCACGCAATGTTCATAGATGCCCTCAGCCCTAACACCAGGGAGGGATTACACCATCCTGGACTCTCGGTCACAGTCTGTGAACCTGACTAGCGAGTTACCTAATTTTCTATGTAATTGCCTTCCCAAAGATTTGCAGCTAAGTCATTCATGGTACCACAGGCCTGTCTGCCGCTGTTGTACACGCCTGAGAGAGGTTATACCCCCCACCAACAGTATCCTAAATGGTACGCCTGTTAGAGAAGGGAATAGCCACTGGAGACTGCTGCACTACCTGCCTCTCCTGGCAGTAACCCATCTCCCTAACTGAACCTGTGGTGTGGCCACATCACTGTAACTAGTGTCTATCACCCTCTCTGCACCCTGTATGCTCCTCAGTGTGTCCAACTCTCTCACCAACTCAAACACCGGGTTTGTGAGGATCACACTTTGTGTAGACACAGTCGTCAGGGACACTAGACTATTCTCTGATCTCCCACATCTGGCGGGAGGAGCATACCACTGCTCCAAGTGCCATCTCTGTCACCTCACAGAAAGACAAAGAACAGAATATTACCTTACCCTGACCTCGTTGCTGATCCCCCTCCACACCAAGTGTCCCAGTATCCACCAAAACTCACACTTAAACCTCCAGCAGCACTTCAACAGCAAAGCAGTCCTTCTCAAAATGGCCGCTCCAACAATGGCCACTTGGCTGGAGATTGTCTCCTTTTTGTTCACTCCTGGTGGCTGAGCTGATTCCTCCCAGAATCCTCCTCAGTCACTTCTCAGCAGCACATTTTGTTAACTTAGGAATAACTTGAATATCTCGGGATGTCCAGTCATTTCTGCAGCACATTGGTGTCTCTAAAAAGTGAGAATGTAGCTGCCACGGTGACAGTGACCTGTGATTTCCCCATTGCCTGGATACGGTAGCTATGGGTTACCTCCCACTTGAGACGATAGAACACTTTGCAGTGAAAGGGATGGCTGGGTCCAGTCCCTGTAATGTCAGATTTGCAGCCAGAGAGAGACTCACAGACATAGCTGATTGTAAAAGATGAATACATGGTTGTGCAAAACTATTTCCAATAACATGTCGACTGTATCACCAGCACATCTGCTTTCTCGCTCTATCGCCAGGTCTAGGTGCATTCCTGGGGTCTGCGGCTGGTCTAGAGAAAGCCTGCCCTACACTGGAGCCCATTGGCCTTGGAGGGTCTGGTTGGGTGATCCTGGGGGTGGGTGGTTGTGCAGGGCACACACACTGACTAACAGAGGCAGGTGCACCTCCCTCAGTCTGACCACGCAGAGAACAGGAAGAGGGCTGAGAGAGAAAGAGTGGGAGGGAGACAGAGAGAAAGAGAGAGAGAGAGAGAGAGAGAGGTTTAAATATGAGAAGAGGGAGAGGGAAAAAGTAAGATGTAGAAGACGGAGAGACAAATCGAAAGAAATGAATTTTCAGAATGGAATTGGATAAAAATTGTAAGGTGATAGATTTGCAGGACGATGGGGAGAGAACTGAGAAGTGGAAGGGTGCTGTGTCTCTGTCACTCTACATACAGGACAATAAAGACAGGACCGGGGGTGGGATTAATTAGGCAGATCAGGCCTTGGAGGAATTTGAATTCAAAAATGACAACATTAAAATGGGAAGTTGTTGGATCAGGAATGTTCGTTGGTCAATTATCACAAAGAGAAATGGTAAACCAAACATGATGGGAGTTCAGAACGGGCAGCAGAACTTTGGATGAGTTCTGGTTTATTGAGGTTTGACACTGTGAGGTTAAAGATGATGTCAGTGGAATATTCGAGTCTGGGTTAACCAAACCCAGCGACAGTGTAGTCTGTAGCATCCTGGATGAAGCAGGCAGGAGACAGAGATATGACAGAGCGGATGGTAAACAAGCTTTGCAATGGAGAGGATGTGTCGTCAAACCTCAGGTTAGGGTTAAGGGGAGCCCTGAGGCTACAAACATTTTGGTTCAAACTGAAACCAGGGATTGGATCAAGGCAAATGATAGAAAACTGAATTTGTGACGGGAAACAAAGACAATGGTATTGGTCTTCACAAGATTATACTGAGAGTAGCAGGAGTCTTATTATTTATAGTGGTTTATAAATCTACTGGGAGGGAGATAGAGACTTAGTTAAAGCAGGAGCAGCAAGCAGGAGAATGGGAAATGACAAGAATAGGAAAAAAGTTAAATCACGATTCATAGAATTACGAACCAGACAGAGACACTTACCTGGAATACCAACAGTAGCGAGAGTTGAATAGAAAATGTGTTGAATAATCCAAAGTGTGTATTGGATCCGACGTTCAAAATTCATTCTGTGATAATTTGCAGAAAAATAGTCAAATGTCCCAGACAGACTCCTGCCCACTGTGGGAACATTGCAGTCTGCTCTCCTCAGATTCTGATCTGTTATCTCTCCCTGTTTTGAGGAATGTTGTAGCTCACACTCATTTATTAATAGAAGGATGAATCCATCCAGAGACTCAGGTAGGGCCCGCAGAGATTGACATTAATTGCAGTCACTGACCAAACAGGTTGATTGAACTCCTTTCAATCCAGTGTCTTTGTCCCAGAGTAAAGTAAAACTTATACCTGGTCTGTATAAAATGTGTGAGGGATGCTGAGTAAAGAAACAATGATAAAATGGAGTGGGTCAAGAGGGCTGGATGTTTGTATTAGTGCCCCCTGATGACCAAGGTAAAATATAGTTTTATTTATTTGCAGAAAAGGTGAACAAGTGATAGCTATTATGGGCTTAATGAATTCATTGATAATGTAAAGTTCTTTGGAAATGCTGAGTTCAGCGTGTTTCATGTTCCAAAAGGAATATGACTTCCAAAAGGTGAAGTGTTATTTAATTGACAGATTAGGAAAATTCAAACATTTGAATTGAAGGACCAATGGCATTCTGACTATAACACAGACTGAGGGACATAACGCAGAGAGAAACACTGTGCAGGTAAAGGGCTCTTGTGGTGCAGTGATAGTTCCCCAAGTAAGAGGTCTTGTGCTGAAATCCCACCTGTTCCAGAGGTGTGTAGTAGCATCTCGGGAACAGGTTGATTAGAAGATAGATAAAATGCAGGAAAATAGACTGTTCATCCCTCATGACCAATATTAGAATCAGAGATGTTTATAACACATATATAAATGACATAGGTTAATATGTTATTTCTAAAGGACATGACTTCAAGGTTTGGAGACAAGTGAGACGGAAAGATAGTGAACAGTGAGGAGGACAGGATCAGACATCAGAAAATCATTTAAAGCAAAATATTGCTAAGGCTGCAAAACTAAAACACGCACAGAATGCTGCAGAAACTCAGCCGATCAGGCAGCATTGGAGAGGGAAGTAGAAATAATGATTCAGCCGGAGCTGAAAGGGATGGGAAAATGGGATATTTTATTGTTTCGACAGAGGAAGACGACGGGTGCAATGGTGACCAGGGTAAAAGGTAAGGAATTTGTTAATGGGGTTGAAAGAGGAAATGAAGCAATGTAAATATGAAAATAAGAAAACTGCGTGTGAAGGAGATTGTAAGAATCAGAGACATTATACAGTCAAGATCTGAAGCTGGGAAGATCGATATTCAATCTTTGAGACACACAGTTTTCTTATTAGATTAGATTAGATTACTTACAGTGTGGAAACAGGCCCTTTGGCCCAACAAGTCCACACCAACCCGGCGAGTCGCAACCCACCCATACCCCTATATTTACCCCTTACCTAACACTACGGGCAATTTAGCATGGCCCAATTCACCTAACCCACAAATCTTTGGACTGTGGTAGGAACCGGAGCACCCGGAGGAACCCCACGCAGACACGGGGAGAATGTGCAAACTCCACACAGTCAGTCGCCTGAGTCGGGAATTGAACCCGGGTCTCAGGCGCTGTGAGACAGCAGTGCTAACCACTGTGCCACCGTGCCGCCCATAGGATCCTCTGTGGAAAATGTGATGTTGTTCCTCAAGCTTGTGCTGTGCTTTGTTCCCATTCTCCCATTAACTGCTCTGTCAGTCTCATTCATCGCCCACCACTTCCAACCAGCTGCTGTAATTCTCTCTCTCTCTCTCTCTCTCTCTCTCTTTCTGTGCCTTGTGGGTTCCACCAGCATCTCCACCACCCCCACAGTAACATGCACCCTCCTCCCCCTGTGAGGACGAGAGTACTGAAGTGTAAAAGGCACCCCACCAGCTCAGACCCTGAGACCTCGGGGAGAAGGTTAGCCTTAGAGAGTGTGGCAGCACAAGCTGGTGAGCACCTCACTGCCACAGATCTGCAGCTGGCTGAGGAAGAAATGCCCCAGACCGCTGGCACTGGAAGGGACCGGCAGAGACCAGACAGTTACTCAGGCAGGAGAGGGACCCGTGGTGTCACAATCGGGACCCACATCTGAATGTACAGGGAGGAGCAGCAGGCGGGGAAATGGGAAACAATGGGTTCAACTCTTTACAATTTATAGAAATGATTTGGATGGAGGGATTGAAGGTATGGACCGAAATCTACTGATGACACAAAGATATCTGGGACGTGAGTTGTGAATAGGACATGAGAAGCCTACAAAGGGTATGGATTGGTTCATTGAGTTGGCAAAAATCTGGCAAATGGAGGAAAATGTGGGGAACTGAGAAACTGTCTATTGTGGGCTACTGACAAAACTGGGAGAGCAGTCCCATGGGCTCGTCAAGCAACAATCTGTCATAGTCATACTCACAGAATCATACCTTACAGACTCTGTCCCAGTCACCACCATCACCATCCCTGAATATGTCCTCACAGACCCAGCAGAGATGACAACACCATGGAGAACAGTCAGGAGAGAGTTCCCCTGTGATTCCTCAACATTGACTCCGCACTCCATGAAGTCTCATGGTTTCAAGATAAACATAGGCAAAGAAACGTACCATCTCCCTCAGCTTATGAATGGGTTCACTTTCAAGTTGAATAACACTTGGATGAAGCACTGAGAATGGCAAGAGCTGAAAATGTACCCTGGTTGGGGGATTTCTATATCCACCATCAACAGTGTCTCAGCAGCAGTACTACTGATTGAGCTGGTTGGGTCCGAAAGGACATAGCTCTTAGACTGGGTCTTCAGCAGGTGGTGAGGGAACCAACAAGAGGGAAACACTTCCTCGACCTCATCCTAACTGTGATGAGGCTGTTCCTTTAACAAGGTGATGTTGGCCTTGGTTTTATTTTCAGGAGTTAGTAAAAACACAGATTCCGTAAAGACTGGGTTTGATGGATTTTAGGGCCAGTTTGATTATAGCTAACAGATACTGCCTCAGGCAAAAGACTTTCAAGGTTTAGAAAAAAGTTCAAATGGGAAGTGGCCAGTTCTCCCAACTCAGCTGTCACTGATTTGGTTTGGGTTTTGGCAGCCTAGCTATTCACTGAAAGCAGTTAGGCAGGTTTAAAACTGCTAGACCCAAAGGAGCAGGTCCGTGCTGATCCTTATCTATCTCTGACATATCTCCTGGAAAACCCTGTGTTTGAGTTTGGAACAGCATCATTAAGTTGGAATAATTTGTTGGGTTTAGTTATTTGATATATTGCTATCTTTTATTTGTGTTTCATTTGGCAATCTTGTAAATAAATCCTGTTTTGTTTAAAACTATGTGATTCGACCAGTTGCATCCCTTCTGAAATATCTGTGTTATACCTTCTTTAAACAACTGGCAAAATGAGGGTCTGGGCTATTTTCTTGAAATGTTTTGAGGGCATTGGGCCTGGTCTATAACAGATTGGGGGCTCTTTGTGGGATTTATTCTGCAGTTCCAGTTTGGGATAAGGGTTGTTGGTTTCGACGACAGTGAGTGGTAGGTATTCATGCATTTTGTTCTGGGTGTCGAATTCGGTCGGGTCAATCAGTGCTTGGGATAGCAATGACTCTATCAGTCACCAAGAGGTTTCTGGGTATGGGAGAAGTGACTTTGGGGGTTTTATAAGCTGCTGGAAGGAGCAAACAATCTGGGGTTGGAGCTGTCTCCTTCCGTAAGGAAAGGAAAGATAATTACAGCAATTCAACACCTGGAACAGCAATAACTCAGCATTTCAATTTGCAGGACAAAA